>NC_057806.1:407549897-407557055 GCF_018294505.1 Triticum aestivum
CCTGCTCGACACCGCCGCTCGCCGGTACGGGCCGGTCCTCCCCCGACCTCGTCGGCCCCGCCCCGGGCTGTCGTGCCTATCGTCGCCCCGTGCGCCCTTGGGCGTGCGCCCGCTCGGGCTGGCGCCCAACGCCCATCTCCACCCCAGCACCCGTTAGCCCGAACCGCTGTGGCCCCTTTGGCCCAATGACACAGGGGCCCACGCCCCAGAACTTTATTAAAAAAAATAAAAATAAAATAAATAAATAGATAATAATAATTAAATTAATTAATTAATTAACAAATTAATTAAGTTATTAATTACAATTAGATTAACCTAATTAACTAATAGTTAATTAATCAAACAATGACAGTGGGGTCCACCCCCCTAATTAATTATGATTAGTTTAATTAATCTGTTAATTAAAATGTGTCACTGACCAGTGGGACCCACTAGTCAGGTTGACCAGTCAACTCTGTTGACTGCTGATGTCAGCATGACATCATGCTGTTGTCATTAAATCATTTTCGAATTAATTAAATAATTAATTAAATCCCAGAAATTAATAAAATCTTTAGAAAATCATATCTTTTAATCCGTAACTCGGATTAAAATATTTTCAACATGAAAGTTGCTCAGAACGACGTGACGAACCCGGAAACGCAGCCCGTTCGTCCGCCACGCATCCCTAACCTATCAAACTCGCAACTTTCCCCCTCCGGCTCCTGTGCTCGAAAACACGAAACACCGGGGATATTTTCCCGGATGTTTCCCCCTTCACCGGTATAGCCTATCCCTACGTTAGGACACCCCTAGCACAACGTATTGCCGCGTCTTGCTTTGTGTTACATTTGATTGCTCTATGATTTATTGTGTTCCCCCTCCGTTACTCCTTTCCGGTAGACTCCGAGACCGACGCTGCTGCTGCCCAGTTCGGCTACGGAGTTGACGACCCCTCTCTCTTGCCAGAGCAACCAGGCAAGCCCCCCCTTTGATCACCAGATATCGCCTACTCTTCCCTATACTGCTTGCATTAGAGTAGTGTAGCATGTTACTGCTTTCCGTTAATCCTATTCTGATGCATAGCCTGTCATTGCTGCTACAGTCATTGATACATTACCCGCAATCCTAAATGCTTAGTATAGGATGCTAGTGTTCCATCAGTGACCCTACACTCTTGTCCGTCTGCCATGCTATACTACTGGGCTGTGATCACTTCGGGAGGTGATCACGGGCATATACTATATACTTTACACTGTTACATTACCTGTGATACTGTTCGGAGTTGGGGGCTGAAAGGACAGGTGGCTCCATCCCGGTAGAGGTGGGCCTGGGTTCCCGACGGCCCTCGACTGTTACTTTGTGGCGGAGCGACAGGGCAGGTTGAGACCACCTAGGAGACAGGTGGGCCTGGCCCTGTTCGGCGTTCGCGGATACTTAACACGCTTAACGAGAACTTGGTATTTGATCTGAGTCTGGCTACGAGCCTATACGCACTAACCATCTACGTGGGAGTAGTTATGGGTATCCCGACGTTGTTGTATCAGCCGAAGCACTTCAGACGTCAGCGACGGAGCGGCGCGCGCCGAATTGGACTGGAACGCCACTAGGCTAGGTCTGCTTTCGGCCGCGTACGCAACGTGCAGGTGTCCTATGGGCGATGGGCCCAGACCCCTGTGCGCTTAGGTTTAGACCGGCGTGTTGGCCTCTCTGTTGAGCCTAGGTGGGGCTGCGACGTGTTGATCTTCCGAGGCCGGGCATGACCCAGGAAAGTGTGTCCGGCCAAATGGGATCGAGCGTGTTGGGTTATGTGGTGCACCCCTGCAGGGAAGTTAATCTATTCGAATAGCCGTGATCTTCGGTAACAGGACGACTTGGAGTTGTACCTTGACCTTATGACAACTAGAACCGGATACTTAATAAAACACACCCTTCCAAGTGCCAGATACAACCGGTGGTCGCTCTCTCTCAGGGATACGAGGAGAGGATCGCCGGGTAGGATTATGCTATGCGATGCTACTTGGAGATGCTACTTGAAGATGCTACTTGGAGGACTTCAATCTACTCTCTTCTACATGCTGCAAGACGGAGGCTGCCAGAAGCGTAGTCTTCGATAGGACTAGTTATCCCCCTCTTATTCTGGCATTCTGCAGTTCAGTCCACTGATATGGCCTCCTTACACATATACCCATGCATATGTAGTGTAGTTCCTTGCTTGCGAGTACTTTGGATGAGTACTCACGGTTGCTTTCTCCCCCTTTTTCCCCCTTTCTTTTCTTTCTGGTTGTCGCAACCAGATGCTGGAGTCCAGGAGCCAGACGCCATCGTCGACGACGACCCCTACTACATTGGAGGTGCCTACTACTACGTGCAGCCCGCTGACGACGACCGGGAGTAGTTTAGGAGGATCCCAGGCAGGAGGCCTGCGCCTCTTTCGATCTGTATCCCAGTTTGTGCTAGCCTTCTTAAGGCAAACTTGTTTAACTTATGTCTGTACTCAGATATTGTTGCTTCCGCTGACTTGTCTATGATCGAGCACTTGTATTCGAGCCCTCGAGGCCCCTGGCTTGTATTATGATGCTTGTATGACTTATTTATGTTTTAGAGTTGTGTTGTGATATCTTCCTGTGAGTCCCTGATCTTGATCGTACACATTTGCGTGCATGATTAGTGTACGATTAAATCGGGGGCGTCACAAGTTGGTATCAGAGCCGACTGCCTGTAGGAATCCCCCTTTCCAACTCCTTGGCCGAAGTCGAGTCTAGACTTTACAAAACTTTTACTAACATGGCTGTGCGGCCCATGGGCCCATGTCGCCATCGGGAGGTATTAGGATCTTTTATTCCTCGACCTTTACTCTGGGATTCTGAACCCTCTTCTATTCGGGTTAAATGATTTTTACTAAAAACTAACTTTAGGTTCTCGAAAATACTTTCTCCCGGAGAGGCCCTTCAGTCCTGATGATCACCGACTGCACCAGAAGATTTCGAAGATACTCTCCGATTTTCTCTTGAGACCTTGTGCCCGTTGCCTTTGCAATTCCCTACCACTGAAATATCCCTATGGATAAATACTTACACCTGTCGTGCTTACTTTTATTCTCACTCGATCTTGTTATTACAAGATACCCTGAGAATATTTTGTGCCTACTGCCTTGCAGTTCTTTGCCACCTGAATACCCCTAAGAATAACTTCTCGCACCTTCCGAGTATCCGCTCATCCCCGTTGTTCAGGTGTTTCACAAAAGTCTTTGAAATACTATTCAATCCTCCGAAAATCCTTAGCAGCTTTATTGCTCTGCAAATACTTGTCTACTAGCACTATGGATGCTTCCCATATATCTGGCAATATTCACTAGTATCTTTTGACACCGTCATTTTGATCCTATTGATTCAACATGTGTGCGAATGCACACAATCATCTATCAACCCTTCTAACTTATCTTTCCGAATGAGACATCATTTTTGAACATGAGCTGGTTCTCGACCAAACTATTTGTCGCCAATTGTGCCTCTGGTTTATCCAACTTATCCATCCTTGGTCAGAGCGACTGCTTCTGATCTTTTGTTTTGGAAATCATAATTCCTTTGTTATCTAAGCATCGAATTATTCCGATGTTCTATAATATGATGCCTGTGCATTCTTTCTGGAATACCGATACTCACCTCAACTCCGTTGTGGATTGCCCGATCCATTGTTGGATTGCTATCCGACAGTGTCCTTCATATTCAATCACCTTGTGAGTTCTTCCCCTGATACATAGTGCCTTTGGTAAATTGTATCATCTGCTTGGCCAACCATGCTCTGCTTTCGAGCTGGTGGTATTTACTATTGAAGTTTGTGGTATATGTTCCTAAGATGCCCTGATGGGTTGAACCTACGCCTTCCCTAATCCGTGTGAACCCGAAAGATTACACGGGTCATATTTATCTGGTATTGCACCAGGTAAAAAAAACACTTTCAACAACTAATGTCATTTTCGAAATACGAGAGGTGAATGAAAGGTTATGCATTGAAGAAGTGGGAGTCGACCTTGAACTTTATGTTCATGCCCATGGACATGATGTAGATCATATCATTAAAGCTTCTCTTAAATTAATTATTCCCTTGGTATAAGTTCTTATATCTGGGATTTGGCCTATTGCAATCGTGGTTCCGACCATGATCTCCTTGAAATACCATTTCTCGTGCAAGTTTAAGCACTTACCTTCTTTAGAGCAATACCCCAGTCTAAGCTCTACTTTGGACTATCGTCGAGTATTACCCCCCTGGTATCTCGAGATTATCATGGAACTGCATAACTTTTTATGAGTTCTTCATCAAGTACTACCTTCCCACTGATTCCAATTTTTCACGGGCTCTGAGTTATTAAACACTCAAAGACACCGATAACTAAACCGAGTCCGCACTACGGTTCAACAACTCTTCAGTAAGCTTCTATAAGTACGAGTTTGTACCCGATCACGCCATTCCTAGCCTGTTGGCTATATCATTGTAGTGATGATTTTAACTGTGCTACCCGGTCCTTCTTCTCGGAGCACAATTTTCGACGATGAACTAACCTTACGTCGATCCTCATTATCATATCATTTCGCCTTGAACAACAAGCTTGGTTTCGAGTTTGTGTTGTACCCTTGGTTCCAATAACCTTTCACTTCATCATTACTTTGACTTGATGTCGTCGCCGATCGATTACATCTTCATGAACTCTCGCGACAAAGGTGTCGTGATCATCAACATTCTGAGCTCATCCAGGATATCAATTGAATTCATGATGAGAAATACCATCCTTGCCCTCGATGAATTGTATTATCATCGACCACTTTATTGCCTTCCCACCAACACAAGCTTGTTCATGTTTGGTGTTATACCTTGAGTTCCTTGCTATCCAGCAATTGTTCCTCTTTACCTTGGAGTATTACCATCCTTTATGTCAAGGATGTCGTGGGAATTTCACCACCTCTTAAGAATTCTTGATATCATAATACTTCTTGCCATCTTCGTTCATTCCTTGGTCCCCGTATTGTTTTCAACCGGAATACCGACAATGGAGCTATGACGTGTGAATTCAAAACTTCTAACAACCCTATTGCTTTGAAGTGAATGGGCGATAGTTCATTCTAAGTCCTTCGCTAATTGAATCACCATTCTGACATTGGTCGTGCAACCCAACCCATATTTCGGGTGCACCTTTCAACCAATGTTTAATTGTGTATGTTTTCCTCGAGCATACTTCCTTATATCATTTGATCTGACAAATGTTATCTCCTTGTTCACTTAATGGTGGAAATCCATCTTTTGGGAATCTCGGTGAATTGCCGTTGAGTTCACCAGACACCTCCTTGTCCTCTCCTTGGGTTAATGATGGACTCTTGTTAACGGAAATCACTTCATAGTTCATTTCCCCGAGAATCTTACAATGTCATCTCGTCAATTTGCGTTGCACCTTTTCTTCTCAGGTATCCTAAGTCTGAGGTATCTTGACACCAATCGGATCTGAATCTCGGTGAGATATGATGGTTGGGACAACTTTCCAAGAGTCATGATGTTGATCCTTTGATGACCCGGTAACATGATGTCATGCCTAGCACCCCCCCCCCGGCTGGAGGACCTATCATTATAGATTCCTTTTCAGCAAGGTTATCGATTCACCCATGAGGAAATTGTAAGACTTATTCTACAAGTTATTCCTGATGGATCCTTCATGTTTCCAAAGTCTGATCTTCACCTGAAGACCTTGTCAATGCTATCTCGAAGCATGTCAATGGTACTCCGATTTTCAACAGGAGCATTTGAAGCACGATGCTAAATTTTATTTATCATTTATCCTAACACCGTGGTATGGGTAATATCATGAGATTCCTCCCCCCTTACCTAAATGGTTTTCTACTTTATATCCTGCCATGGATATCTTGCTCTGCTTGTCCTTGGGAAGGACATACCCTTGAAATATGTGTTTAAACATATTTTCCTTTCCATTGTTCTGTTTAATCTGATGATCATATTTTCCTTCCATTGGTTTGTTTAAACCTTTTCTATTATCTATATGATATAAGCAGTAATAATCCACTGCTTGTGCAAACACCTCGATGTACAACTCTGTCAGTAAGACCCTGTTTCTATTGTTGATGACATTCCGGTAACCATTGATGGATGAGAACTTTTCCTATTGGTCCGCCTCGTACAACGAGCAGGAAAATGGTTCTCTTCGTCTCTCGCCCTTGGTACCGACGTTGTTGCCGACATAACTGACCGGCTATCCTCTGACATGCCTTGCTTACATGATCGTGCAAGACGTTACCTCCCTTCCTACTCTTAACCCACATGGTGGGCCCATAACCCACAGTTCCACAGGATCGAAACCTGACTCTCCTATACCCCCTGCTGTCGAAGTTATTCCTCGCGCTTGGCTTCGTATTTAATTCACGGGCCACCTTCCTAATGCTCTATTCTGGTAATAGACGCAATACTTACTCTCGCTGCTCTGAAACCCTTTCTCACTCTGGTTCAGACTTCGAGCAACTATCTATCCACTTGGAACCTCTTATTGTACCTTCGTACCTTACTCTTGATGTATTCGATATGTTCAACTCGAGAGATAATCTTATGCTCATTCATGGGTTAACCCCCAGATTGTTTCCCTCATAAGCATTCTGTCGTAGCCGAGCTGCCCCTTACCTATTCGTAAGTACGTTGGAGTTCCCGAGAAAAGAACGGCATCACCATGATGACCTGAAGCAGAGAAGTGAAGACAACAATGTAATGGATCGACCTCCTCGAGAAGAGTAGCCAAGACCAACAAGACCCGTTAGAATTTCGCAACCTAATCCCTTCCCCGCACTTCCCCTCTTAAATCTCGGGACGAGATTTCTTGTAGTGGAGGAGAATTGTGACGTCCGGATACTTAGGCTACAGTAATCTCACGATAATGATGCCACGTCATCATGGTTACTATTTTTAATCTTGCGGTGTATCACGTCCCTTTCGAATTCTAACTTAAAATAAAGTTAAACGATAAAAGTTTTCTAAAGTCAAATCTAAAATGTTCAAAGTGTAGCAAATAAATCATATATGATCAGGGTGGTGAACCCAAAATTTTATAAAATGCTTAGATGCACTAAATGATAGAAACAATAGCTAAATTATTTATTTAATCGTCACTTAAATGATTAAATTATT
>NC_057806.1:407557951-407715180 GCF_018294505.1 Triticum aestivum
GCCGCATCTGACCGCAGCCGCTGGACCTCGTCGTCCCCGTCCTCAGCCCCGACGACCGCGCACGGCGCCGCCCTCGCCGGATTCTTCAAGCCCTTCCTCGCCGGACTGCCTCTGCGACGAACTCCCTCACGCCTCGACGCCCCCACTCCCCTTCAACGCCGGTGAGGACCCCGGTCCTCCTCTCCGCCCTCTACACGCGCCGTCAGTGAGCCTTGCTGGCTCGCGCCCATGGCGGCCTCGCCTCCGTCCCATGCCCACGATTAGCCATTGCCTCCCCTCGCCCCACAGCTTCATGCTACGGGAGGTGCCGCTCGCGCTCCCCGCCGTGGCCATCGCTCGCACCGGCGCCCTGGCCGCGTGCCCGCATCGACCGAGCCTCGCCTGACCCCCGCGGCCAAGCCACCGGCTGGCCTTCCCTGCACTGCCGCACACCCCGCGCCTCCCCGTTCGTTCCCTGCTCATCCCGCTCCGGCAACGCCCACATCTGCCGGGCCCCGCCGCCGCCCTTGCCTGCTCGACACCGCCGCTCGCCGGTACGGGCCGGTCCTCCCCCGACCTCGTCGGCCCCGCCCCGGGCTGTCGTGCCTGTCGTCGCCCCGTGCGCCCTTGGGCGTGCGCCTGCTCGGGCTGGCGCCCGACGCCCATCTCCACCCCAGCACCCGTTAGCCCGAACCGCTGTGGCCCCTTTGGCCCAATGACACAGGGGCCCACGCCCCAGAACTTTATTAAAAAAAAATAAAAATAAAATAAATAAATAGATAATAATAATTAAATTAATTAATTAATTAACAAATTAATTAAGTTATTAATCACAATTAGATTAACCTAATTAACTGATAGTTAATTAATCAAACAATGACAGTGGGGTCCACCCCCCTAATTAATTATGATTAGTTTAATTAATCTGTTAATTAAAATGTGTCACTGACCAGTGGGACCCACTAGTCAGGTTGACCAGTCAACTCTGTTGACTGCTGATGTCAGCATGACATCATGCTGTTGTCATTAAATCATTTTCGAATTAATTAAATAATTAATTAAATCCCAGAAATTAATAAAATCTTTAGAAAATCATATCTTTTAATCCGTAACTCGGATTAAAATATTTTCAACATGAAAGTTGCTCAGAACGACGTGACGAACCCGGAAACGCAGCCCGTTCGTCCGCCACGCATCCCTAACCTATCAAACTCGCAACTTTCCCCCTCCGGCTCCTGTGCTCGAAAACACGAAACACCGGGGATATTTTCCCGGATGTTTCCCCCTTCACCGGTATCGCCTATCCCTACGTTAGGACACCCCTAGCACAACGTATTGCCGCGTCTTGCTTTGTGTTACATTTGATTGCTCTGTTATTTATTGTGTTCCCCCTCCGTTACTCCTTTCCGGTAGACTCCGAGACCGACGCTGCTGCTGCCCAGTTCGGCTACGGAGTTGACGACCCCTCTCTCTTGCCAGAGCAACCAGGCAAGCCCCCCCTTTGATCACCAGATATCGCCTACTCTTCCCTATACTGCTTGCATTAGAGTAGTGTAGCATGTTACTGCTTTCCGTTAATCCTATTCTGATGCATAGCCTGTCATTGCTGCTACAGTCATTGATACATTACCCGCAATCCTAAATGCTTAGTATAGGATGCTAGTGTTCCATCAGTGACCCTACACTCTTGTCCGTCTGCCATGCTATACTACTGGGTTGTGATCACTACGGGAGGTGATCACGGGCATATACTATATACTTTACACTGTTACATTACCTGTGATACTGTTCGGAGTTGGGGGCTGAAAGGACAGGTGGCTCCATCCCGGTAGAGGTGGGCCTGGGTTCCCGACGGCCCTCGACTGTTACTTTGTGGCGGAGCGACAGGGCAGGTTGAGACCACCTAGGAGACAGGTGGGCCTGGCCCTGTTCGGCATTCGCGGATACTTAACACGCTTAACGAGATCTTGGTATTTGATCTGAGTCTGGCTACGAGCCTATACGCACTAACCATCTACGTGGGAGTAGTTATGGGTATCCCGACGTCGTGGTATCAGCCGAAGCACTTCAGACGTCAGCGACGGAGCGGCGCGCGCCGAATTGGACTGGAACGCCACTAGGCTAGGTCTGCTTTCGGCCGCGTCGCAACGTGCAGGTGTGCTATGGGCGATGGGCCCAGACCCCTGTGCGCTTAGGTTTAGACCGGCGTGTTGGCCTCTCTGTTGAGCCTAGGTGGGGCTGCGACGTGTTGATCTTCCGAGGCCGGGCATGACCCAGGAAAGTGTGTCCGGCCAAATGGGATCGAGCGTGTTGGGTTATGTGGTGCACCCCTGCAGGGAAGTTAATCTATTCGAATAGCCGTGATCTTCGGTAACAGGACGACTTGGAGTTGTACCTTGACCTTATGACAACTAGAACCGGATACTTAATAAAACACACCCTTCCAAGTGCCAGATACAACCGGTGGTCGCTCTCTCTCAGGGATACGAGGAGAGGATCGCCGGGTAGGATTATGCTATGCGATGCTACTTGGAGATGCTACTTGAAGATGCTACTTGGAGGACTTCAATCTACTCTCTTCTACATGCTGCAAGACGCAGGCTGCCAGAAGCGTAGTCTTCGATAGGACTAGTTATCCCCCTCTTATTCTGGCATTCTGCAGTTCAGTCCACTGATATGGCCTCCTTACACATATACCCATGCATATGTAGTGTAGTTCCTTGCTTGCGAGTACTTTGGATGAGTACTCACGGTTGCTTTCTCCCCCTTTTTCGCCCTTTCTTTTCTTTCTGGTTGTCGCAACAAGATGCTGGAGTCCAGGAGCCAGACGCCATCGTCGACGACGACCCCTACTACACTGGAGGTGCCTACTACTACGTGCAGCCCGCTGACGACGACCGGGAGTAGTTTAGGAGGATCCCAGGCAGGAGGCCTGCGCCTCTTTCGATCTGTATCCCAGTTTGTGCTAGCCTTCTTAAGGCAAACTTGTTTAACTTATGTCTGTACTCAGATATTGTTGCTTCCGCTGACTCGTCTATGATCGAGCACTTGTATTCGAGCCCTCGAGGCCCCTGGCTTGTACTATGATGCTTGTATGACTTATTTATGTTTTAGAGTTGTGTTGTGATATCTTCCCGTGAGTCCCTGATCTTGATCGTACACATTTGCGTGCATGATTAGTGTACGATTAAATCGGGGGCGTCACAACAGGTGCCCCCCTGCCCCCGTATATAAAGGAGCAAGGGAGGAGGAGGCCGGCCCTAGGAGGCGGCGCGCCAAGTGTGGAGTCCTACTAGGACTCCCTAGTCCTAGTAGGATTTCACCTCCCATATGGAATACGAAAAGAGGAAGGGAAAAGGAGAAGGAAGGAAGGGGGCGCCCCCCTTCCCTAGTCCAATTCGGACCAGACCAAGGGGAGGGGTGCGGCCACCCTTGAGGCCCTTTTTCTTCTTTCCCGTATGGCCCAATAAGGCCCAATACGTATTCCCGTAACTCTCTGGTACTCCAAAAATACCCGAATCACTCGGAACCTTTCCGATGTCCGAATATAGTCGTCCAATATATCGATCTTTACATCTCGAGCATTTCAAGACTCCTTGTCATGTCCCCGATCTCATCCGGGACTCCGAACTCCTTCGGTACATCAAAACTCATAAACTCATAATATAACTGTCATCGAAACCTTAAGCGTGCGGACCCTACGGGTTCGAGAACAATGTAGACATGACCGAGACACGTCTCCAGTCAATAACCAATAGCGGAACCTGGATGCTCATATTGGCTCCCACATATTCTACGAAGATCTTTATCGGTCAGACCGCATAACAACATACGTTGTTCCCTTTGTCGTTGGTATGTTACTTGACCGAGATTCGATCGTCGGTATCTTAATACCTAGTTCAATCTCGTTACCGGCAAGTCTCTTTACTCGTTCCATAATACATCATCTCACAACTAACTCATTAGTTGCAATGCTTGCAAGGCTTATGTGATGTGCATTACCGAGAGGGCCCAGAGATACCCCTCCGAGAATCGGAGTGACAAATCCTAATCTCGAAATACGTCAACCCAACATGTACCTTTGGAGACACCTGTAGAGCTCCTTTATAATCACCCAGTTACGTTGTGATGTTTGGTAGCACACAAAGTGTTCCTCCGGCAAACGGGAGTTGCATAATCTCATAGTCATAGTAACATGTATAAGTCATGAAGAAAGCAATAGCAACATACTAAACGATCGGGTGCTAAGCTAATGGAATGGGTCATGTCAATCACATCATTCTCCTAATGGTGTGATCCCGTTAATCAAATAACAACTCTTTTGTTTTTGGTTTGGAAACATAACCATCTTCGATTAACGAGCTAGTCAAGTAGAGGCATACTAGTGACACTCTGTTTGTCTATGTATTCACACATGTATTATGTTTCCGGTTAATACAATTCTAGCATGAATAATAAACATTTATCATGGTATAAGGAAATAAATAATAACTTTATTATTGCCTCTAGGGCATATTTCCTTCAGTCTCCCACTTGCACTAGAGTCAATAATCTAGTTCACATCGCCATGTGATTCAACACTAAGAGTTCACATCACCATGTGATTAACACCCATAGTTCACATCGTCATGTGACCTATACCCAAAGGGTTTACTAGAGTCAATAATCTAGTTCACATCATTGTGATTAACACCCAAAGAGTACTAAGGTGTGGTCATGTTTTGCTTGTGAGATAATTTTAGTCAACGGGCCTGTCACATACAGATCCGTAAGTATTTTGCGAATTCTATGTCTACAATGATCTGCACGGAGCTACTCTAGCTAATTGCTCCCACTTTCAATATGTATCTAGATTGAGACTTAGAGTCATCCAGATTTGTGTCAAAACTTGCATCGACGTAACTTTTTACGACGAACCTTTTGTCACCTCCATAATCGAGAAATATTTCCTTATTCCACTAAGGATAATTTTGACCAATGTCCAGTGATCTACTCTTAGATCACTATTGTACTCCCTTGATTAACACAGTGTAGGGTGTATAATAGATCTGGTACACATCATGGCATACTTTATAGAACCTATGGCTGAGGCATAGGGAATGACTTTCATTCTCTTTCTATCTTCTGCCATGGTCGGGCTTTGAGTCTTACTCAATTTCATACCTTGTACAGCCAAGAACTCTTTCTTTGACTGTTCCATTTTTGAACTACTTCAAAATATTGTCAAGGTATGTACTCATTGAAAAAACTTATCAAGCGTCTTGATCTATCTCTATAGATTTTGATGCTTAATATGTAAGCAGCTTCACCGAGGTCTTTCTTTAAAAAACTTCTTTAAAAACACTCCTTTATGCTTTGCAGAATAATTCTACATTATTTCCTATCAACAATATGTCATTCACATATACTTATCAGAAATGTTGTAGTGCTCCCACTCACTTTCTTGTAAATACAGGCTTCACCGCAAGTCTGTATAAAACTATATGCTTTCATCATACTATCAAAGTGTTTATTCCAACTCCGAGAGGCTTGCACCAGTCCATAAATGGATCGCTGGAGCTTGCACACTTTGTTATCTCCTTTTGGATCGACAAAACCTTCTGGCTGCATCATATACAACTCTTCTTCCAGAAATCCATTCAGGAATGCAGTTTTGACATCCATTTGCTGGATTTCGTAAAATGCGGTAATTGCTAACATGATTCGAGCAGACTTAAGCATAGATACGAGTGAGAAACTCTCATCATAGTCAACACCTTGAACTTGTCGAAAACCTTTTTGCGACAATTCTAGCTTTGTAGATAGTAACACTACTATCAGCGTCCGTCTTCCTCTTGAAGATCCATTTAATCTCAATGGCTCGCCGATCATTGGGCAAGTCAATCAAAGTCCATACTTTGTTCTCATACATGGATCTCATCTCAAATTTCATGGCCTCAAGCCATTTCGTGGAATCTAGGCTCATCATCGCTTCCTCATAGTTCGCAAGTTCGTCATGGTCTAGTAACATGACTTCCAGAACAGGATTACCGTACCACTTTGGTGCGGATCTCACTCTGGTTTACCTACGAGATTCGGTATTAACTTGATCTGAAGTTACATGATCATCATCATTAGTCTTCCTCACTAATTGGTGTAGTAGTCACAGGAACAGATTTCTTGTGATGAACTACTTTTCAATAAGGGAGAAGGTACAATTATCTTATCAAGTTCTACTTTCCTCTCACTCACTTCTTTCAAGAGAAACTCCTTCTCTAGAAAGGATCCATTCTTAGCAACGAATGTCTTGCCTTCGGATCTGTGATAGAAGGTGTACCCAATAGTCTCCTTTGGGTATCCTATGAAGACATATTTCTCCGATTTGGGTTTGAGCTTATCAGGATGAAACTTTTTCATATAAGCATCACAATCCCAAACTTTAAGAAACGACAACTTTGGTTTCTTGCCAAACCACAGTTCAGATTGTGTCGTCTCAACGGACTTAGATGGTGCCCTTTTAAACGTGAATGCAGCTGTCTTTAATGCATAACCCCAAAACGATAGTGGTAGATCCGTAAGAGACATCATAGATCGCACAATATCTAATAAAGTACGGTTATGACGTTCAGACACACCATTATGCTGTGGTGTTCCAGGTGGCGTGATTAGTGAAACTATTTCACATTGTTTTTAACTGAAGGCCAAACTCATAACTCAAATATTTTACCTCTGTGATCATATCGTAGAAACTTTTATTTTCTTGTTACGATGATTCTCCACTTCACTCTGAAATTCTTTGAACTTTTCAAATATTTCAGACTTGTGTTTCATTAAGTAGATATACCCATATCTGCTCAAATCATCTATGAAGGTCAGAAAATAATGATACCCGCCACAAGCCTTAACGCTCATCGGATCTCATACATCATTATGTATTATTTCCAATAAGTCAGTTGCTCGCTCCATAGTTTCGGAGAACGGCGTTTTAGTCATCTTGCCCATGAGGCATGGTTCGCACGCATCAACTGATTCATAATCAAGTGATTCCAAAAACCCATTAGCATGGAGTTTCTTCATGCGCTTTACACCAATATGACCTAAACGGCAGTGCCACAAATAAGTTGCACTATCATTATTAACTTTGCATCTTTTGGTTTCAATATTATGATTATGTGTATCACTACGATCGAGATCCAACGAACTATTTTCATTGGGTGTGTAACCATATAAGGTTTTATTCATGTAAACAGAACAACAATTTATTCTCTTACTTAAATGAATAACCATATTACAATAAACATGATCAAATCATATTCATGCTCAACGCACACACCAAATAACACTTACTCAGGTTCAACACTAATCCCGATAGTATAGGGTGTGTGCGATAATGATCATATCAATCTTGGAACCACTTCCAACACACATCGTCACTTCACCCTTAACTAGTCTCTGTTTATTCTGCAACTCCCGTTTCGAGTTACTAATCTTAGCAACTGAACTAGTATCAAATACTGAGGGGTTGCTATAAACACTAGTAAAGTACACATCAATAACATGTATATCAAATATACGTATGTTCACTTTGCCATCCTTCTTATCTGCCAATCACTTGGGGTAGTTCCGCTTCCAATGACCAGTCCCTTTGCAGTAGAAACACTTAGTCTCAGGCTTAGGACCAGACTTGGGCTTCTTCACTTGAGCAGCAACTTGCTTGCCGTTCTTCTTGAAGTTCCCCTTCTTCTGTTTGCCCTTTCCTTGAAATTAGTGGTCTTGTCTACCATCAACACTTGATGTTTTTCTTGATTTCTACCTTCGTCGATTTTAGCATCACGAAGAGCTTGGGAATCGTTTCTGTTATCCCCTGCATATTATAGTTCATCACAAAGTTCTACTAACTTGGTGATGGTGACTAGAGAATTCTGTCAATCACTATCTTATCTGGAAGATTAACTCCCACTTGATTCAAGCGATTGTAGTACTCAGACAATCTGAGCACATGCTCACTAGTTGAGCGATTCTCCTCCATCTTTTAGCTATAGAACTTGTTGGAGACTTCATATCTCTCAACTCGGGTATTTGCTTGAAATATTAACTTCAACTCCTGGAACATCTCATATGCTCCATGACGTTCAAAACGTCTTTGAAGTCCCGATTCTAAGCCATTAAGCATGGTGCACTAAACTATCAAGTAGTCATCATATTGAGCTAGCCAAACGTTCATAACGTGTGCATCTGCTCCTGCAATAGGTCTGTCACCTAGCGGTGCATCAAGGACATAATTCTTCTGTGCAGCAATGAGGATAAACCTCAGATCACGGATCCAATCCGCATCATTGCTACTAACATCTTTCAACACAATTTTATCTAGGAACATATCAAAATAAACACAGGGAAGCAACAACGCGAGCTATTGATCTACAACATAATTTGCAAAATACTACCAGGACTAAGTTCATGATAAATTGAAGTTCAATTAATCATATTACTTAAGAACTCCCACTTAGATAGACATCCCTCTAATCCTCTAAGTGATTACGTGATCCAAATCAACTAAACCATGTCCGATCATCACGTGAGATGGAGTAGTTTCATTGGTGAACATCGCTATGTTGATCATATCTGCTATATGATTCACGCTCGACCTTTCGGTCTCCGTGTTCCGAGGCCATATCTGTATATGCTTGGCTCGTCAAGTATAACCTGAGTATTCTGCGTGTGCAACTGTTTTGCACCCGTTGTATTTGAACGTAGAGCCTATCACACCCGATCATCACGTGGTGTCTTAGCACGAAGAACTTTCGCAACGGTGCATACTCAGGGAGAACACTTC
Organism: Triticum aestivum; assembly: GCF_018294505.1. Taxonomy (NCBI): domain Eukaryota; kingdom Viridiplantae; phylum Streptophyta; class Magnoliopsida; order Poales; family Poaceae; genus Triticum; species Triticum aestivum. The sequence continues at coordinate 407,566,743 of NC_057806.1, forward strand.
TTGATAATTAGTGAGAGATCATCTTATAATGCTACAGTCAATCAAAGCAAGATAAGATGCATAAAAGATAAACATAACATGCAATCAATATAAGTGATATGATATGGCCACCATCATCTTGTGCTTGTGATCTCCATCTTCGAAGCACCGTCATGATCACCATCGTCACCGGTGCGATACCTTGATCTCCATCATAGCATCGTTGTCGTCTCGCCAATCTTATGCTTCCACGACTATCGCTACCGCTTAGTGATAAAGTGAAGCATTACAACGCGATTGCATTGCATACAATAAAGCGACAACCATATGGCTCCTGCCAGTTGCCGATAACTCGGTTACAAAACATGATCATCTCATACAATAAAATTTAGCATTATGTCTTGACCATATCACATCACAACATGCCCTGCAAAAACAAGTTAGACGTCCTCTACTTTGTTGTTGCAAGTTTTACGTGGCTGCTACAGGCTTAAGCAAGAACCAATCTTACCTACGCATCTAAACCACAACGATAGTTTGTCAAGTTGGTGTTGTTTTAACCTTCGCAAGGACCGGGCGTAGCCACACTCGGTTCAACTAAAGTTGAAGAAACTGTCACCCGCTAGCCACCTTTGTGCAAAGCACGTGGGGAGAACCGGTCTCGCGTAAGCGTACGCGTAATGTCGGTCCGGGCCGCTTCATCCAACAATACCGCCGAACCAAAGTATGACATGCTGGTAAGCAGTATGACTTATATCGCCCACAACTCACTTTTGTTCTACTCGTGCATATAACATCAACACATAAAACCTAGGCTCGGATGCCACTGTTGGGGAACGTAGTAATTTCAAAAATTTCCTACGCACACGCAAGATCATGGTGATGCATAGCAACGAGAGGGGAGAGTGTGATCTGCGTACTCTTGTAGACCGACAGCGGAAGCGTTAGCACAACGCGGTTGATGTAGTCATACGTCTTTACGGCCCGACCGATAAAGCACCGAAACTACGACACCTCCGAGTTCTAGCACACGTTTAGCTCGATGACGATCCCCGGACTCCGATCTAGCAAAGTGTCGGGGAAGAGTTCCGTTAGCACGACGGCGTGGTGACGATCTTGGTGTACTACCGTCGCAGGGCTTCGCCTAAGCACCGCTACAATATTATCGAGAATTATGGTGGAAGGGGGCACCACACACGGCTAAGAATATGATCAGGTGGATCAACTTGTGTCTAGAGGTGCCCCCCTGCCCCCGTATATAAAGGAGCAAGGGAGGAGGAGGCCGGCCCTAGGAGGGGCCGCGCCAAGTGTGGAGTCCTACTAGGACTCCCTAGTCCTAGTAGGATTCCACCTCCCATATGGAATAGGAAAAGAGGAAGGGAAAAGGAGAAGGAAGGAAGGGGGTGCCCCCTTCCCTAGTCCAATTCGGACCAGACCAAGGGGAGGGGTGCGGCCACCCTTGAGGCCCTTTTTCTTCTTTCCCGTATGGCCCAATAAGGCCCAATACGTATTCCCGTAACTCTCAGGTACTCCGAAAAATACCCGAATCACTCGGAACCTTTCTGATGTCCGAATATAGTCGTCCAATATATCGATCTTTACGTCTCTGTGTTCTGAGGCCATATCTGTATATGCTTGGCTCGTCAAGTATAACCTGAGTATTCCGCGTGTGCAACTATTTTGCACCCGTTGTATTTGAACATAGAGCCTATCACACCCGATCATCACGTGGTGTCTCAGCACGAAGAACTTTCACAATGGTGCATACTCAGGGAGAACACTTCTTGATAATTAGTGAGAGATCATCTTAAAATGCTACCGTCAAACTAAGCAAAATAAGATGTATAAAAAGATAAACATCATATGCAATCAAAATATGTGACATGATATGGCCATCATCATCTCGCGCCTTTGATCTCCATCTCCAAAGTACTGTCATGATCTCTATTGTCACTGGCATGACACCATGATCTTCATCATCTTGATCTATATCAATGTGTCGTCACGTGGACGTCTTGCCAACTATTGCTCTTGCAACTATTGCTATCGCATAGCGATAAAGTAAAGCAATTATTTGGTGCTTGCATCTTTATGCAATAAAGAGACGACCATAAGGCTTTTTCCAGTTGCCGATAACTTCAACAAAACATGATCATCTTATACAAAAACTTATAACTCATCAGGTCTTGACCATATCACATCACAACATGCCCTGCAAAAACAAGTTAGACGTCCTCTACTTTGTTGTTGCAAAGTTTACGTGGCTGCTACGGGCTTAGCAAGAACCGTTCTTACCTACGCATAAAAACCACAATGATAGTTTGTCAAGTTGGTGTTGTTTTAACCTTCGCAAGGACCGGGCGTAGCCACACTCGGTTCAACTAAAGTTGGAGAAACTGACACCCGCCAGCCACCTGTGTGCAAAGCACGTCAGTAGAACCAGTCTCGCGTAAGCGTACACGTAATGTCGGTCCGGGCCGCTTCATCCAACAATACCGCCGAACCAAAGTATGACATGCTGGTAAGCAGTATGACTTATATCGCCCACAACTCACTTGTGTTCCACTCGTGCATATAATATCAACACATAAAACCTAGGCTCTGATACCACTATTGGGGAACGTAGTAATTTCAAAAAAATTCCTACGCACACGCAAGATCATGGTGATGCATAGCAATGAGAGGGGAGAGTGTAATATACGTACCCTCGTAGACCGACAGCGGAAGCGTTAGCACAACGCGGTTGATGTAGTCATACGTCTTCATGGCCCGACCGATCAAGCACCGAAACTATGGCACCTCCGAGTTCTAGCACACGTTCAGCTCGATGACGATCCCCGGACTCCGTTCCAGCAAAGTGTCGGGGTAGAGTTCCGTCAGCACGACGGCGTGGTGACGATCTTGATGTTCTACCGTCGCAGGGCTTCGCCTAAGCACCGCTACAATATTATCGAGGATTATGATGGAGGGGGGCACCGCACACGGCTAAGAGAACGATCACGAAGATCAACTTGTGTGTCTATGGGGTGCCCCTTGGCCACGTATATAAAGTAGTGGAGGAGGGGGGAGAGGGCCGACCCCTATGGCGCGCCCTGGAGGAGTCCTACTCCCACCGGGAGTAGGATTCCCCCCTGACGGTGTCCTGGACTAGGGGGTACTCAGCATGTCATCTCCCGATCTGATAGATTGGGCCGAGGACCCCCGTGGCCGTATACTCATGGGCCAGTTCAGACAGCTGCCGCATACAAGGAAGATTCCACAAGACTTGGCGATCAAGACAAGGACTTCTCCCCACCGGCGTATTCGGCTGCTGACATATTGAACATCAAGATCTATAGAGATAGATCAAGACGCTTGATAAGTTTTTTCAATAAGTACATACCTTGACAAGATTTTGAAGTAGTTCAAAATGGAACAGTCAAAGAAAGAGTTCTTGGCTGTGTTACAAGGTATGAAATTGAGTAAGACTCAAAGCCCGACCACGGCAGAAGATAGAAAGAGAATGAAAGTCATTCCCTATGCCTCGGCCATAGGTTCTATAAAGTATGCTATGCTATGTACCAGATCTATTGTATACCCTACACTGTTTTTGGCGAGGGAGTACAATAGTGATCTAGGAGTGGATCACTGGACATCGGTCAAAATTATCCTTAGTGGAATAAGGACTCTAGTGCAAGTGGGCGACTGAAGGAAATATGCCCTAGAGGGAATAATAAAGTTATTATTTATTGCCTTATTTCATGATAAATATTTATTATTCATGCTAGAATTGTGTTAACCGGAAACATAATACATGTGTGAATACATAGACAAACAAAGTGTCACTAGTATGCCTCTACTTGACTAGCTTGTTAATCAAAGATGGTTATGTTTCCTAACCATAGACATGTGTTGTCATTTGATTAACGGGATCACATCATTAGGAGAACAATGTGATTGACATGACCCATTCCATTAGCTTAGCACCCGATCGTTTAGTATGTTGCTATTGCTTTCTTCATGACTTATACATGTTCCTATGACTATGAGATTATGCAACTCCCGTTTGCCGGAGGAACACTTTGTGTGCTACCAAACGTCATAACGTAACTGGGTGATTATAAAGGAGCTCTACAGGTGTCTCCAAAGGTACATGTTGGGTTGGCGTATTTCGAGATTAGGATTTGTCACTCCGATTGTCTGAGAGGTATCTCTGGGCCCTCTCGGTAATGCACATCACATAAGCCTTGCAAGCATTGCAACTAATGAGTTAGTTGCGAGATGAGGTATTACGAAAGGAGTAAAGAGACTTGCCGGTAACGAGATTGAACTAGGTATTGAGATACCGACGATCGAATCTTGGGCAAGTAACATACCGATGACAAAAGGGAACAACGTATGTTGTTATGCGGTCTGACCGATAAAGATCTTCGTAGAATATGTGGGAGCCAATATGAGCATCCAGGTTCCGCTATTGGTTATTGACCGAAGACGTGTCTCGGTCATGTCTACATTGTTCTCAAACCCGTAGGGTCCGCACGCTTAAGGTTTCGATGACAATTATATTATGAGTTTATGAGTTTTGATGTACCAAAGGAGTTCGAAGTCCCAGATGAGATCGGGGACATGACGAGGAGTCTCGAAATGGTCGAGACGTAAAGATCGATATATTGGACGACTATATTCGGACATCGGAAAGGTTCCGAGTGATTCGGGTATTTTTCGGAGTACCGGAGAGTTATGGGAATTCACTTGGGAGTATATGGGCCTTATTGGGCTTTAGGGGAAAGAGAGAGGAGAGGTTGGGCGCCCCCCAAGTCCTAGTCCGAATTGGACTAGGGGGAGGGGCTGCGCCCCCTTCTTCCTTCTCTTCTCCCTTCCCTTGCCTTGACTCCTACTCCTACTACTTGGAAGGGGGGAATCCTACTCTAGTAGGACTCCTCCAGGGCGCGCCATAGGGGCCGGCCCTCTCCCCCCTCCTCCACTCCTTTATATACGTGGCCAAGGGGCACCCCATAGACACACAAGTTGATCTTCGTGACCGTTCTCTTAGCCGTGTGCGGTGCCCCCCTCCACCATAATCCTCGATAATATTGTAGTGGTGCTTAGGCGAAGCCCTGTGACGGTAGAACATCAAGATCGTCACCACGCCATCGTGCTGACGGAACTCTACCCCGACACTTTGTTGGATCGGAGTCCGGGGATCGTCATCGAGCTGAACGTGAGCTAGAACTCGGAGGTGCCGTAGTTTCGGTGCTTGATCTGTCGGGCCATGAAGACGTACGACTACATCAACCGCGTTGTGCTAACGCTTCCGCTGTCGGTCTACGAGGGTACGTAGATTACACTCTGCCCTCTCGTTGCTATGCATCTCCATGATCTTGCTTGTGCATAGGAATTTTTTTGAAATTACTACGTTCCCCAACATATATAAGTAGCTTCACCAAGGTCTTTCATTGAAAAATTCTTATTCAAGTACCCTTTTATGCTATTAAAAAATTCAGTATCATTTCCGATCAACAATATGTCATCTACATATAATATCAGAAATGCTACAGAGCTCCCACTCACTTTCTTGTTAATACAGGCCTCTCCAAAAGTCTGTATAAAACCATATGCTTTGATCACACTATCAAAGCATATATTGCAACTCCGAGAGGCTTGCACTAGTCCATAAATGGATCGCTGGAGCTTGCACACTTTGTTAGCACCTTTTGGATCGACAAAACCTTCTGGTTGCATCATATACAACTCTTATTTAAGATATGCATTAAGGAATGCAATTTTGACATCCGGTTGCCAAATTTCATAATCATAAAATGCGGCAATTGCTAACATGATTCGGACGGACTTAAGCATCGCTACGGGTGAGAAGGTCTGATCGTAGTCAACTCCTTAAACTTGTTGAAAACCTTTTGCAACAGGTCGAGCTTTGTAGACAATAATATTATCATCAGCGTCAGTCTCCTTCTTGAAGATCCATTTATTCTCTACGGCTTGCCGATCATCTGGCAAGTCAACCAAAGTCTACACTTTGTTCTCATACATGGATCCCATCTCAGATTTCACACCCTCAAGCCATTTTGCAGAATCTGAGCTAATCATTGCTTCCTCATAGTTCGTAGGTTCGTCATGGTCAAGTAACATGACCTCCAGAACAGGATTACCGTACCACTCTGGTGCGGATCTTACTCTGGTTGACCTACGAGGTTCGGTAGTAACTTGATCAGAAGTTTCATGATCATCATCATTAGCTTCCTCACCTACTGGTGTAGGAATCACTGGAACTGATTTCACTGATGAACTACTTTCCAATACGGGAGCAAGTACAATTACCTCATCAATTTCTACTTTCCTCTCACTCACTTCTTTCGAGAGAAAATCCTTCTCTAGAAAGGATTCATTCTTAGCAACGAATATCTTGCCTTCGGATCTGTGATAGAAGGTGTACCCAACACTCTCCTTTGGGTATCCTATGAAGACACATTTATCCGATTTGGGTTCAAGCTTATCAGGTTGAAGCTTTTTCACATAAGCATCGCAGCCCCAAACTTTAAGAAACAACAACTTGGGTTTCTTGCCAAACCACAGTTCATAAGGTGTTGTCTCAACGGATTTAGATGGTGCCCTATTTAACGTGAATGTAGCCATCTCTAAAGCATAACCCCAAAATGATAGCGGTAAATCAGTGAGAGACATCATAGATCGCACCATATCTAATAAAGTGCGGTTATGACGTTCGGACACACCATTACGTTGTGGTGTTCCCGGTGGCGTGAGTTGCAAAACTATTCCGCATTGTTTCAAATGAAATCCAAACTCATAACTCAAATATTCACCTCCATGATCAGATCACAGAAACTTGATTTTCTTGTTACGATGATTTCCCACTTCACTCTGAAATTCTTTGAACTTTTCAAATGTTTCAGACTTATGTTTCATTAAGTAGATATACCCATATCTGCTCAAATCATCTGTGAAGGTGAGAAAATAACGATATCCACCGCGAGCTTCAATGTTCATTGGACCACATACATCAGTATGTATGATTTCCAATAACTCTGCTGCTTACTCCATTGTTCCGGAGAACGGAGTTTTAGTCATCTTACCCATGAGGCATGGTTCGCAAGTACCAAGTGATTCATAATCAAGTGGTTCCAGAGGTCCATCAAAATGGAGTTTCTTCATGCGCTTTAAACCAATATGACCTAAATGGCAGTGCCACAAATAAGTTGCACTATCATTATGAACTCTCATCTTTTGGCTTCAATACTATGAACATGTGTATCACTACTATCAAGATTTAGTAAAAATAGAACACTCATCAAGGGTGCATGACCATAAAGATATTACTCATATAAATAGAATAACCATTATTCTCTGATTTAAATGAATAACAGTCTTGCATCAAACAAGATCCAGATATCATGTTCATGCTCAATGCTGGCACCAAATAACAATTATTTAGGTCTAAAACTAATCCCGAAGGTAGATGCAGAGGTAGCGTGCCGACGGCAATCACATCGACTTTGGAACCATTTCCCACGTGCATCGTCACCTCGTCCTTAGCCAATCTTCGCTTAATCCGCAGCCCTTGTTTCGAGTTGCAAATGTTAGCAACTGAACCAATATCAAATACCCAGGCACTACTGCGAGCATTAGTAAGGTACACATCAATAACATGTATATAAAATATACCTTTCACTTTGCCATCATGCTTCTTCGCCAAATACTTGGGGCAGTTCTGCTTCCAGTGACCAGTCCCTTTGCAGTAGAAGCACTTAGTCTCGGGCTTAGGTCCAGACTTGGGTTTCTTCACTTGAGAAGCAACTGGCTTGCTGTTCTTCTAGAAGTTCCCCTTATTCCCTTTACCTTTTTTCTTGAAACTGGTGGTCTTGTTGACCATCAACACTTGATGCTCCTTCTTGATTTCTACCTCCGCAGCCTTTAGCATTTGCGAAGAGCTCAGGAATCGTCTTATCCATCCCTTGCATATTATAGTTCATCACAAAGCTCTTGTAGCTTGGTGGTAGTGATTGAAGAACTCTGTCAATGACACTATCATCAGGAAGATTAACTCCCAGCCGAGTCAAGTGGTTGTGGTACCTAGACATTCTGAGTATATGTTCACTAACAGAACTATTCTCCTCCATCTTGCAGCTATAGAACTTATTGGAGACTTCATATCTCTTAATCCGGTCATTTGCTTGAAATATTAACTTCAACTCCTCGAACATCTCATATGCTCCATGACATCAAAACTTCGTTGAAGTCCCGGTTCTAAGCCGTAAAGCATGGCACACTGAACTATCGAGTAGTCATCAGCTTTGCTCTACCAGGTGTTCAGAGCATCTGGCGTACTCCTGCAGTGGGTTTGTCACCTAGCGGTGCTTCCAGGACGTAATTCTTCTATGCAGCAATGAGGATAATCCTCAAGTTACGGACCCAGTCCGTGTAGTTGCTACCATCATCTTTCAACTTAGCTTTCTCTAGGAACGTATTAAAATTCAACGGAACAACAACACGAGTCATCTATCTACAACAACATAGACATGCAACATACTATCAGGTAGTAAGTTCATGATAAATTAAAGTTCAATTAATCAAATTACTTAAGAACTCCTAGTTAGATAGATATATCTCTAATCATCCAAGTGATCACGTGATCCATATCAACTAAACCATGTCCGATCATCACGTGAGATGGAGTAGTTTTCAATGGTGAACATCACTATGTTGATCATATCTACTATATAATTCACGCTCGACCTTTCGGTCTCAATGTTTCGAGGCCATACCTGCATATGCTAGGATCGTCAAGTTTAACCCGAGTATTCTGCGTGTGCAAAACTGGCTTGCACCCCTTGTATGTGAACATAGAGCTTATCACACCCGATAATCACATGGTGTCTCGGCACGACGAATTGTAGCAACGGTGCATACTCAGGGAGAACACTTACACCTGGAAATTTAGTGAGAGATCATCTTATAATGCTACCGTCGAACTAAGCAAAATAAGATGCATAAAGGATAAACATCACATGCAATCAATATAAGTGATATGATATGGCCATCATCATCTTGTGCCTTTGATCTCCATCTCCAAAGCACCATCATGATCACCATCGTCACCGGCTTGACACCTTGATCTCCATCGAAGCATCGTTGTCGTCATGCCAACTATTGCTTCTATGACTATTGCTACTGCTTAGTGATAAAGTAAAGCAATAACATGGCGATTGCATTTCATACAATAAAGCGACAACCATATGGCTCCTGCCAGTTGCCGATAACTTCGTTACAAAACATGATCATCTCATACAATAAAATTTAGCATCATGTCTTGACCATATCACATCACAACATGCCCTGCAAAAACGAGTTAGACGTCCTCTACTTTGTTGTTGCAAGTTTTACGTGGCTGCTACGAGCTAAGCAAGAACCGTTCTAACCTACACATCAAAAATCACAACACGGTATAGTGATTGCTTTTTGATCTTCCGATAGAACCCTATACATTGAATCCGATTCAACTAAAGTTGGAGAAACTAACACCCACCAGCCACCTGTGTGCGAAGCACGTCGATAGAACCAGTCTCGCGTAAGCGTACGCGTAATGTCGGTCTGGGCCGCTTCATCCAACAATACCGCCGAATCAAGAAACAACTAGTGACGGCAAGCAATATGTATATACTCACGCCAACAACTCATTTGTGTTCTACTTGTGCATATAACATCTACACATAAACCTGGCTCGGATGCCACTGTTGGGGAACGCAGTAATTTCAAAAAAAATCCTACGCACACGCAAGATCATGGTGATGCATAGCAACGAGAGGGGAGAGTGTTGTCTATGTACCCTCGTAGACCGTAAGCGGAAGCATTATGACAACGCGGTTGATGTAGTCGTACATCTTCATGATCGACCGATCCTAGTTCCGAAAGTACGACACCTCCGCGATCTGCACACGTTCGACTCGGTGACGTCCCATGAACTCACGATCCAGCAGAGTGTTGATGTCTACTACACAACCTTCTTCTTGTAGACGTTGTTGGGCCTCCAAGTGCAGAGGTTTGTAGGACAGTAGCAATTTTCCCTCAAATGGATGACCTAAGGTTTATCAATCCGTGGGAGGCGTAGGTTGAAGATGGTCTCTCTCAAACAACCCTGCAACCAAATAACAAAGAGTCTCTTGTGTCCCCAACACACCCAATACAATGGTAAATTGTATAGGTGCACTAGTTCGGCGAAGAGATGGTGATACAAGTGCAATATGGATGGTAGATAAAGATTTTGTAATCTGAAAATATTAAAACAGCAAGGTAACTAATGATAAAAGTGAGCACAAACGGTATTGCAATGTGTTGAAACAAGGCCTAGGGTTCATACTTTCAGTAGTGCAAGTCCTATTAACAATAATAACATAATTGGATCATATAACTATCCCTCAACATGCAACAAAGAGTCACTCCAAAGTCACTAATAGCGGAGAACAAACGAAGAGATTATGGTTGGGTACGAAACCGCCTCATAGTTATCCTTTGTGGTCGATCTATTCAAGAGTCGGTAGTAAAATAACATGAAGCTATTCTTTTTTTTCAATCTATCATAGAGTTCGTACTAGAATAACACCTTCAGCCACAAATCAACCAAAACCCTAATGTCACCTAGATACTCCAATGTCACCTCTAGTATCCGTGGGTATGATTACACAATATGCATCACACAATCTCAGATTCATCTATTCAACCAACACAAAGAACTTCAAAGAGTTCCCCAAAGTTTCTACCGGAGAGTCCAGACGAAACGAGTGCCAACCCCTATGCATAAGTTCACGAGGTCACGGAACTTGCAAGTTGATCACCAAAACATACATCAAGTGGATCAAATGATATCCCATTGTCACCACAGATAAGCACGTCAAGACATACATCAAGTGTTCTCAAATCCTTAAAGACTCAATCCGATAAGATAACTTCAAAGGGAAAACTCAATTCATCACAAAAGAGTAGAGGGGGAGAAACGTCATAAGATATAGAAAAGCTCGCAATACATCAAGATTGTGCCGACTCAAGAACAAGAGAGAGAGAGAGAGAGAGAGAGAGAGATCAAACACATAGCTACTGGTACATACCCTCAGCCCCGAGGGTGAACTACTCCCTCCTCGTCATGGAGAGCGCCGGGATGATGAAGATGGCCACCGGAGAGGGATTCCCCCCTCCGGCAGGGTGCCGCAACGGGTCTAGATTGGTTTTTGGTGGCTACGGAGGCTTCTGGCGGCGAAACTCCCGATCTATGTTATTTTCTTGAGGTTTCTGTATTTATAGGAATTTTTGGCATCGGTCTCACGTCAAGAAGGTTCCCGAGTCGTCCATGAGGCAGGCCCACGTGCCTGGGGGGCGCCCCCCACTGATACGTCTCCGTCGTATCTATAATTTTTTATTGTTCCATGCCAATATTCTACAACTTTCATATACTTTTGGCAACTTTTTATACTATTTTGGGACTAACATATTGATCCAGTGCCCACTGCCAGTTCCTGTTTGTTGCATGTTTTTCGTTTCGCAGTATATCCATATCAAACGGAGTCCAAATGGAATAAAAATTGACAGATATTTTTTTGGAATATATGTGATTTTTGGGAAGAAAAATCCACGCGAGACGATGCTCGAGGGGCCCACGAGGTAGGGGCGCGCCCCTGACCCTTGTGGCCACCCTGTAAGGCGGTTGATGCCCTTCTTTCGCCGCAAGAAAGCTAATATACGGATAGAGATCGTGTCAAAATTTCAGCCCAATCGGAGTTACGGATCTCCGGGAATATAAGAAACGGTGAAAGGGTAGAATCTAAGAACGCAGAAACAGAGAGACAGAGAGACAGATCCAATCTCGGAGGGGCTCTCGCCCCTCCCGTGCCATGGAGGCCATGGACCAGAGGGGAAACCCTTCTCCCATCTAGGGAGGAGGTCAAGGAAGAAGAAGAATGAAGGGGGCTCTCTCCCCCTCGCTTCCGGTGGCACCGGAGTGCCACTGGGGGCCATCATCATCACCGCGATCTACACCAACACCTCTACCATCTTCACCAACACCTCCATCACCTTCCCCCCTCTATCTATAGTGGTCCACTCTCCCGCAACCCGGTGTACCCTCCACTTGAACATGGTGCTTTATGCTTCATATTATTATCCAATGATGTGTTGCCATCCTATGATGTCTGAGTAGATTTTCGTTGTCCTATCGGTGGTTGATGAATTGCTATGATTGATTTCATTTTCTTGTGGTTATGTTGCTGTCCTTTGGTGCCCATCATATGATTGGGCGCGTGGATCACACCCTAGGGTTAGTTGTATGTTGATAGGACTATATATTGGAGGGAAAGAGTGACAGAAGCTTTGTCGGGTGGTAGGTGCGACATATGCCAACGAGTGGCTTATCATTGTGGGAGCCAGTAAGACGTCGCCGGTGCCTGGAAGCGGGATCAGGCGAAGACATGCATGCCGGCGAATCTTACCCAGCTTCGGGGCTCTCCGTGGAGATAACACCCCTACTGCTGCTCTGCGGGGTCTCCGCATGATCACTAGATGAACGAGTGGCTACAAGATGCTCCTTGAGCTGTTTGGCAAGAGGAGGAAGAAGGGCACGGCTCGCTCTCTACTCCTCTCTATGTGGTGTCTAAAACTAACTCAGATCAACCTTTTGCATGGGTGCCCTGGGGGGGTTATATAGGCTCACCCCCCGGGGGTACAATGGTAATCCGGTTGGGCGTGGGCCCCAGCCGTCTGTGCCCACGCTCGCCGGCTTCTGCGCCGGCTGCTGGGGCCCGTCGGCTGGTGGGTCTCGCCGGCTGCCGGCTCCTTGGTCGATAGGCATGCCCCACTGTCCAGGGCCTTGTCGGTGGCTGGTTACTGTTGCCTCAACCTGGTGACGAGGGCTTCGCCGAGGTGGGCGTGGCTACAGTGCCGCCGCCCAGCGGGCGATCGCTGTAGCCTCACCGCGTCTTGTCTCCTTAATGGGGCGTCTCCTTCGAGGGAGGGGGCAAGCCGGCTGCTGGGAGCCGGCCCCGTCTCAGGCCGGCTGGGGGAGGCCTGGCCGCCTTCGGGTGTCTCTCTGCCTGAAGGGGCCCACCGCCCGTGGGCCGCGCTGGCAGCCCGTCGTGGGTGACATCAGGGTCAACATGGCAACAGTGCCGCGCCGGCGGGTCGAGGCCACCCTGTACGTCGCACTGTGCCAAGCGTGCTCCGGGATTCGGGGGTGGCAGGCTTTACTGTAGCCACGCCCCATCACATCGCCGTTATGTGGATGCAGACTTTGAGGGTACGATCTTGACCGCTTTGTGGGAGCCGGCCTCTTGGAGTCGGCCTTCTCGTGGCCGGCTTCTTCGAGCCGGCCCTCCCGCGGTTTTCTTCACGAGGGCTAAAGCCGGGCCGCCTTCCGATAGTCGGCCTGGGAGACAGCCGGCAAGGGGAAGGCGGCCCCACGTCTTGGATTCTTGAGGGCCGGATCGGCTCGTAACTTTTTTTAGAAGGGCTAGGGGGAGCCGGCTAGGCTACCCGTGGTCATTTACTCCGACAGTAGTCCCCGAAGCTGATCGAGATTCGAGACTGACAAAGGGACGAGAAGCTTGGTCAGCTTCCTATCCTGAGGAGCCGGCTTTGCTTAGGCGCGCCGTCTTCGGAAAGCTCCATTTCTCGCAGGCGGGAACGTGGGTCGGCCTACGAGCTGACCGCGCGCCATCCCGCGGGCCACGTGGCAAGGAAACCCTGCCAACGCACGCGCGTGATGGGACGCCGCCGCAGGCCCGGGCCCGCCACTCCTAGGCCTCGGCCCGAGCGCGGATCTTCTGTGGCCCACACGGACCGCTCGCCTTCCCGCGGCGGTTTTATTATGCCATCAGGGCGCAATAATCGCGGGACTTGGGGGAGTGGGCGCAGTTGATCCCATGTTCCCCCACACCACGCCTCCTCGGCTCCGCCGCGCGGGTCTATAAGTAGGGGGAGGAGGGGGAGCGGCAGAGGCTCGCACGCTCTCCCTCGCTTCGCCCCTTCTCACCTTCCTTCTTCTTCCCTTCGCCGCCGCAGTGACCCATTGCCGCGCCGCTCCGCCGTCGGACCTCTCGATTCCTTTGGTCCCACCGTAGCGGGGTCGTGCGCGTCTCCGCCGTCGCATCGTCTTGTTCCTCGCCGCATCGTTCCCATGGCATTGTCGAGCTCGTGGGATGGCTCCAACGTCCACGAGGACCATGTTGAGTTCCTCCACCGGACGCGGCGTCTGCCGGGCGAGAACTACGTGCGGGTTCGTCAGGCGCCGACGAGGGAGATTTCGCCGGCACCGGAGGAAGGCGAGTGGGTGATCTTTCGCTCGCACTACCTGCGCGGCTTCGGCCTCCCGGCGAGCGGATTCCTTTTCGCGCTTTTCTTGAATTCTACCACCTCCAACCGCATCACCTCACGCCCAATGCGGTGATGCTGCTGTCGGCTTTCGTCACCTTGTGCGAGGGCTTTCTTGGGGTTCTCCCCAGTCTCGAGCTCTGGGGGGAATTCTTCCAGAGCAAGCTCAGCACCGTTGTCGCGGGCGTGCCCGCCCCCTGCGGAGCCTTCATCGCCATGAGGCGGACGGGCGAGAACAATACGTTCCCGCCCATCCTGTTGATCCAGTCGGTGAAGCTCTGGCAGAAGTCCTACTTTTACGTGAAGAACATCGCCCAGCAAGGCAACTACGTCAACCTGTCGGCTTACGTAGCCGGCCCGCCAGCTGGGAGGCAACCCTCGTGGAGCTACCGGGCCAGGTCGTTGTCTCAGGCCGAGAATGCAGCCGTCTCCCGGCTCCGGGTGATGATCCAGTCGGAAGGCCTGACCGGGGCCGACCTGGTGGCCGCCTTCGTGGAGCGCCGAGTACTTCCGCTCCAAGGCCGGCCTCACATGATTTGCCAGATGAGCGGCCGCTTCGACCCGTGCCGGCTGAGCACCAGGGAGATGCCTCATGCCGAGGTGTCTTACATGGTGAACTACATCTCCAACTGCAAGCTCGCCGAGGATTGGCGATACGGCAAGGGGCCGTATTCTCGTGCCAACCCTCCGCCTGCCGTAAGTTTTTCTTCCTTTCTTCCTTTTGTAGCCGGCCTCATGATGGCCGACTTCTGATCAATTGTTTCGCCCTCAGCAGAACCCACTTCTTCCACCGACGGCCGGGGCTGCAGGGGTAGAGCTCCAGCTCCTCCCCGACCGCACAATGGACGACGTCGATGATCCGGACCTGGGAGCGGCCGCCATGGAAGATGCCATCATGGGGGAAGGCGACGAGGCAGGAGGCGCGGGGCTCAGGGCCGGCCTCGAGGACTGGGCGGACGATGACGAGGTCGAAGCCGCCCCGCACCGCCAGCCGGTGCTTGATCATCAAGGCGCGGGCCCGTCTGCCGCGCCGGCTGCCCGTGGCGGCGCGCAGAAACGCCGGGCCGCGTCGACCTTCTTCGGCAGCCGGCCGAAGAAATCCAAGGGTTCCACGGCGGCGACCAAGCGGGATGAGGCGGCTGTGAAGGCGGCCCGCTTCTGCAAGGCGGTGAAACAGCCGCAGGCGATCTCGGCGTAAGTCGTCAAATTTCTTGTAAAAAAATTTTGTTGTCCTTTTCGATTGAGGCTCTTCTAAACCTTTCTTTGCTCGCCGGGCAGGGCACCGCTTTCCCTCGAGCGAGGTCCTGGCGGCTCCGTAGTCGGGCCGACTGGAGGGTCCTCAGGCTCTCGCCGCGTGGACCCCTGCACCGACCTCATGGAGGCCACGGAGCGGAACGCACGGGAGGTGCGGGAGGAGCGGGAGGCGGCGGAGCAAAGGACTGTCTAGGCGGCGAAGGAGTAGGCCGACGCGGCGGCCAAGGCCCAGGCAGAGGCGGCAGCCGCGGAGACGGAGGCGGAGGCCTCGCACAACCAGCCTCCGTTGCTCGTCGTTCCCCTCCTTGCCATGGCCCCCGACGTCCCCGTGCCCCCGTCGAAGGAGGTCGATCAAGACCCGCCGGTGGTGGAGAGGAGGGAGGTCCACGGCGGTGGGCCAAAGCGGCCAACCAGCCGCAGCGCCAGGGCAGCCGGCCGGGGGTGAGCCGGAGGCAGAGGCCGTCCTCGAGGTGCAGCCGGCATTTCATTAGCGCGCAGGGGGAGCTGTGGGCACCAGCTAGACAGCGGAGGCCCTGGAGGTGGCCAGCGTCAGCACGTCCGAGTGGACGCCCAGCGGGGGGACGGCCGAGCTGAACACGGCGGCCCAGGAGGTTCGGAGCCGGCTTCAAGCCCAGGCCGCTTCGCTGCAGCGATACACCCAAGAGTTCCTCGCGACGCGGGCCGTCATCCGGGTAAGCCCTCTGGCCTTGGTTATTTTGCTCTTTTGATTTCTTCCGTGGGGGCGCGTCAGCGCACCCACTGGGTATAGTCCCCGAGTTCCGAGTCGGCTGCTGCGCAGGCGGCTTGGAACTTACTAGGTCCTGACAGCTATCTTATTCTTGCATCCTGTCTGATCTTCCAGGAATACCATAACCTCCGCGCTGCTGCCTTCAACTCCGAGGCTCAGGATCTGGGTCGGAAAACCGAGGACCTGACCAACAGCCGGAGTTCGTGCTTTGTCTCGTTCATTTCCTGTGGGGGCGCGTCAACGCACCCACTGGGTGTAGTCCCCGAGATTCGGGCCGACTGCTGAGCAGTCGGGTCGGATCTTCCCTGACGACTTCTTCCTTATTGATTTTTCCTTTGTCTTCATGCTTGCAGGAGCCAATGCCGACTTGAGGGGGCAGCTCAGCGGGGCCCAGGCCGCCCTTCGCGCCAAGGAAGCCGAGTACAACGCCTTGGTCCTGGAGCGTGACCGCCTGGCCAAGAAGTTGGCCGACCAGGAGGAGAGCCACAAGGCGGCCCTGAAGAAGGCGCAGGACAGCGAGGACGCCCTTAAAGCTGAGTTCGAGACCAAAGCGGCGGGCTGGGCTGAGGCAAAACAAGCGCTGAGCGAGGGCTTCAGCCGGATTGAGGATCTGATCGATGCTAAGCCGCCTTCCTCACTCCTTGCTTGCCCCTTGCCCCCTGATTTGTGTTCTGACTTGTGCTGCTTTTTGTTCTTTGTGCAGACTACTTCCCCGGCTACTCCGTCTTTGCCACTCAGACCATCGAGGCCCACCGCGAGGCGCGCTGGCAGGCGGGGGCTGAAATCGCGCCGGATGCGAGCCGGATGCTTGAGGAGCA
The DNA here is from genome assembly GCF_018294505.1 of Triticum aestivum. NCBI lineage: Eukaryota > Viridiplantae > Streptophyta > Magnoliopsida > Poales > Poaceae > Triticum > Triticum aestivum. The sequence continues at coordinate 407,583,906 of NC_057806.1, forward strand.
ACTCTTGGCGGTCCAAGCCCGACTGCAGCCGGCTCACCGCATGCTCCGCCGCCTCCAGCGCACCGGGGCGCAGGTGTTGGCCGCCCTCTGGCCAGGCGAAACGATTCCCCGCACCTCGAGTCAGACTACCGACTGGCTGGAGGTTGCGGTTGGCCGCTTTGAGGCCTGGAAGGCATCGGCGGCCCGGCTTGGAGCTGGGCGGGCGCTGGAGTTCGTCCGAGCCTGGTTTCCCGGGCTGAACCTGGACCAGCTGCGCACCTGGCGGCTGGAGGCCGACGAGGAGATGGAGGAGGTGCGGCCAACTATCGCTCAGCGTGCCTCGATGATCGCCGAGTGCACTGACATCAGCGTCTTTGCTCCTGAAATAAATGACGACGGCGTTACCCAGCCGGAGGAATGGTTTGGGCTGGACTCGGCAGCGGGTGAGGACTCGGCGGAGGAGATCACTTCCAGCGATGAAGGTGAAGACGACGAAGGAGAGGAAGGCGAAGACGTCGAGCCGGCCGGTGAAGCGGCCAGCCAGCCCCAGCCTGACCGTGCCTCCAGCAACAAGGCGCGTGCTAGCGCGCCCTCTGCGGGAGGTAGTGATCATGCCGAGGTTCGCCAGCCGGCCACTCCTCCAGCCGGCACTGCCGTCTCTACCGACCTGCCCGACTCGCCAGTCGCTCCCTTGGCTTAATCTGCCGTCCTTGCTTTTCCTGCTTGTTACTCTTTGAACAATTTTTGTTAAACTTGCGCAGTTCCACCCACTGGGGGTGTATTCAAACTATGTTGAATGCTGGCCTTTCGAAGGCCTTTGTGTAAATATGATCGTGTATGTGTTTGGCTTCCATTCGTGTATGCTTTTTATCTTTAGGTTGTTTCCTTTGCCGCCTTCCCCTAGCTGCTGCCTTCCCAACCGGCAGCTGCTCTGCAGCCTGCGGCTAAGGAAGAACTTGGCTATTTTTATTTTTATTTTATTTTGGGGAAGGGAAGTACTCGAGCTTTCTTAGATTGAAGCGAGGTGCATGGAAGCCGGCCGGCCGGCAACTCTGGTAGTCGGTCAGTGGTGGGAGAAAAACCAGCTTTTGTTATATTAGTCCGTTAGTCCCTAGCCGTTTTTCGTGTGGGCGTCCTTTCCTACCTTTAACTCTTGCCAGCCGAACAGCCGGTACTTTGAACTGCGACTTTTGGCAAGAGAAGGCTTGGGAGCCGGCACACTACTTGTCTGACCGCGGGTAGGACTTCTAATATAACTCAAGGCGGCCAGTCCCCAGGCCGACTAGTCGAACCCGGTGCCGGACGAAAAAAGTGAATGTAATGACATGATCATATGCATGATACTCTTCATTTATAGATAAAAGATGGCAGTCCCCAAGCTCTCCTCGGGGGGCCTATTGTCTCGTACTTAGTACAAAAGTTAGCGTGATACATACTGTATTTCAACTGTAAAATCTTCGGAGGAGGTTGGCGTTCCATGGTTGTTCCGACTCTTTGCCAGAGTCGTCTCTCTTTCGTGCCTTCGGATTCTGTGCGTCGATCAGGTAGTAGGAGTCATTTCCCAGCGCTCTCCTGATGACGAAGGGGCCTTCCCAAGGGGCCGAGAGCTTGTGCTGGCCGGCTGTTCGCTGGATCAGCCGGAGCACGAGGTCGCCTTCTTGGAAAGATCTTGGTCTGACCTTCCGGCTGTGGTAGCGGCGCAAGCCCTGCTGGTAGATGGCGGACCGGCTGAGGGCTAACAGCCGGCCTTCTTCCAGTAGGTCGACGCCGTCTTCTCGTGCTTCCTTCGCCTCCGCCTCTGTGTACATGGTTACCCGAGGCGAGTCGAACTCGATGTCGGTTGGGATGACCGCCTCGGCACCATACACAAGGAAGAAAGGAGTGAAGCCGGTTGACTTGTTTGGGGTAGTGTGCAGACTCTAGAGGATGGCCGACAGCTCATCGAGCCAACAGTCGGCCGAACGTTCCAGTGGTACGACCAGTCGGGGCTTGATGCCGGAAAGGATGAGGCCGTTGGCTCGCTCGACTTGGCCGTTTGACTGCGGGTGGGCAACGGACGCTAAGTCCAACCGGATGCCCTGCGTCGTGCAGAAACGTGCCAATGCTCCCTTGGCGAAATTCGTGCCGTTGTCGGTGATGATGCTGTGTGGCACGCCGTAGCGAGTTGTTATGTCTGCGATGAATGTCACGGCAGTCGGCCCATTCAGCTTCTTGATCGGCTTTGCCTCAATCCATTTGGTGAATTTGTCCACGGCGACAAGCAGATGTGTCATGCTGCCGCGCGCCGTCTTGAATGGGCCAACCATGTCCAGTCCCCAAACGGCGAAGGGCCAAGTGAGGGGAATGGTCTTGAGTGCCGAAGCCGGCATGTGTTGCTTGGAGCTGAAGAGTTGGCACCCTTTGCAATGTTTAACTAACTCCTTGGCGTCATCCAAAGTAGTCGGCAAAAAGAACCCATGGCGGAAAGCTTTGGCGACGAGTGATCTTGAGGCCGCATGGTGGCCGCATTCTCCTTGGTGGATGTCTCTGAGGATTGCAATGCCCTTCTCTTGCTCGACGCATCGCTGGAAGACTCCAGTGACACTGCGCCTGACGAGCTCTCTGTTGACGATTGTGTATGCTCCGGCTCGGTGTTGGACTTGTCTTGCCTCTATTTCATCAGCCGGCAGATCTTGGTTTATTAGGAAGTTGAGGATGGACTAAGCCCATGATGGGGCTGCGACTTCTTCTATTGCCAACACGGCTACTACGACCAGGGCGGGCAGGCTGGGTGGTGAAATGCTGGAGTCGGCCGCCACCTGTTGTGTTGGTGCAGTCCCCGGGCCGACTACCGCAGTCCCCGAGTCGGGTGTGGCAGTCCCCGGGTCGGGCGTAACTACGGAAGTCCCCGAGCCGCCTACTGACGTCCCCGGGCCGACTATCGAAGTCCCCGGGTCACCTGCTTGGTTCTTCGAGCCGGACCCGGCTGCGTCGGGGTCAGGCGGCACGAAGATGGAATCGGACTCTGGAGACGGCTTGATAGACGGCTTGAGGAGGCGTTGCAGAGAGACACAGGTTGGTATTGTCTGCCGAGTGGAGCCTATTCGAGCCAGGGTATCAGCTGGCTCGTTGTCGGCTCGTGGTACGTGGAGGAGCTCGCATCCTTCAAAGTACCCGCTGATCTGCTGAACGAGGAAGCGGTAGCTTGCCATATTTGCGTCCTTGGCGTCCCAGTCGCCGGATGATTGTTGGACTATCAAGTCCGAGTCGCCGTAACATAGGATCTGGCGTATGCCGAGCTCTTTGGCAAGCCAGAGCCCGTGTATGAGCGCCTCGTACTCGGCCACGTTGTTGGAGGCGGCAAAGTGAATTTGCAGCGTGTATCTGAGCTTTTCGCCTTTGGGAGCGGTGAGGATGACGCCGGCTCCCAAGCCGGTGCGCATCTTGGACCCGTCGAAGTGCATGCGCCAATAAGTGGAGTCGGGAGCTGGCGGCAGGTACTGGGTCTCGACCCAGTCGACGAGGAAGTCAGCTAATGCTTGGGACTTGATGGCGGTGCGAGGCTGGTAGAAGATCGTGTAGGGGGCCAGCTCGATGGCCCATTTCGCCACCCGGCCGGATGCATCCCGGCTGCCTATGATCTCGGCAAGCGGGGCGGTGCATACGACCGTGATGGGGTGCTCTTGGAAGTAGGGCTTCAGCTTCTTGGCGGCGAAGTACACGCCATAGCACATCTTCTGGTAGTGCGGGTAGTTTTGCTTCGAGGCGGATAGCACCTCATTCAAATAGTACACCGGCCTCTGGACCGGCTGGGCTCGGCCCTCTTTTGGGCGCTGGACTACGATGACAGTGCTGACCACCCGGCTGGTTGCAGCAATGTAGAGGAGCATGGGCTGTTTCTCAGTCGGCACCGCTAGGACAGGTGGCGTGGCCAGCATCTTCTTCAGCTCGTGAAAAGCTTGGTCGGCTTGGTCGTTCCACTCGAAGTGAGTGGTCTTCTTCATGAGGCGGTAGAGGGGGAAAGCTTTCTCTCCGAGCCGGCTGATGAAGCGGTTCAGGGAGGCCAAGCACCCGGTGAACTTCTGGACGTCTCGAAGTTTGGTGGGAATCTCCATTCTCTCAATGGCCTTGATATTTATTGGGTTGCATTCGATGCCGCGTTCGGAGACCAGGAAGCCTAGGAGCTGGCCGGCTGGCACTCCGAACACGCATTTCTCGGGGTTGAGCTTGATCTGGAACCGGTGCAGGTTCTCAAATGTTTCCTTGAGGTCCTCCAACAAGGTGTCGCGCTTCTCCGTCTTCACCACAATGTCGTCTACGTAGACATGGGCATTTCTGCCGAGCTGCTTGAGGAGGCACTTCTGCATGCAACAATGAAAAGTGGCACCGGCATTTCTTAAGCCGAATGTCATAGTCAGGTAGCAGAAAGCTCCGAATGGCGTGATGAAGGCGGTCTTCAGGCGGTTAGCCGGATCTAGCTTTATCTGGTGGTATCCTAAGTAAGCATCCAAGAAACTCAACAGCTCGCATCCGGCCGTGGAGTCTATCACTTGATCAATCCTTGGCAGGGCAAAGGGATCTTTGGGGCAGGCCTTGTTGAGGCTCATGTAGTCTATGCACATGCGCCACTTGTTGTTCTTCTTTAGCACGAGGACCGGGTTGGCGAGCCACTCTAGAAAGAAATGCTCCATAATGAAGCCGGCTGCCAGAAGCCGGGCTATCTCCTCTCCCACAATCCTTCTTTTCTCCTCCGACAGTCGGTAGAGGGGTTGTTTGACTGGTTTTGCACCTTCTCGGACATGTAGCTTGTGCTCGGTGAATTCCTTCGGAACACCCGGCATGTCCTTAGGGGACCATGCAAAGGTATCCCGATTCTCACGGAGGAAGTCGGCGAGCTCGCCTTCCTATTTGCTATTTAGGTTTGCCCCGATGACGGCAAACCTTTTTGGGTGCTCGTGGTCAAGAGGTATCTTCTTCATCTCCTTGGCCGGCTGGAAAGATCCTTGGGCATCACACTCCTTGGGATCGGGGGACAGGGCCAGCTGTTTGCTGGCCATGGCCACGACTTGGTCCAACATCTTCTTTTCTTCGGCAATCACAAGGGACCCGGCCAGCCGGCTGCTGGCTGCAGCGCACTCGGAAGATTTCTTGTAATCGCCGGCTACGGTGAGGATGCCCTTGGCGCTCGGCATCTTCATTTTGAGGTAAACATAGTGGGGAATAGCCATGAACCTGGCCAAGGCAGGACGGCCAAGCAATGCATGGTAGGGGCTCTCCAGGTCCACCACTTCAAACAAGAGCGCTTCTCGGCGGAAATGATCCTTGTCCCCAAAGAGTACATCAATCTTGATCTTGCCAATGGGGGCGCAGGACAGGCCAGGTACAATGCCATGAAACACAGTCCGAGTAGGCATGAGTTGCTTCGTCTTGACGTTCAGCTTCTCCAGGGTGTCACGGTACAGGATGTTGATGGTGCTCCCGCCGTCTATCAGCACGCGGGAGAAACGGGCGGCATTTCTGTCCGTTGCAAGGGTGGCATCCAAAACCAACGCATAAGAGTCGGGAGACGGCATCACCTCTGGGTGGTCGGCCCGGCTCCAGCTGATAGGCTTTTCTGACCAGTGCATCTGCTCGGTGGGGTTGGCAGCGACCATGTTGACTTCCTGGTGCTCTCGGCGTCTGCTACACCGGCCTTCGGGCTGGCTTGTGAAGACGACATAGGCGGCATGCTCATCGGGGAACTCATCGTGCACAGCTCGGACTGCTGGCCGAGCGGTCGGCTGCTGCGAAGCCGGAGGCGACGGACCAGCAGGCGGAGGCGGCACGAGCCCTTCGCCTTTGGAGATTCAGGTGAGCCAGTGGCACTTCCGGGTTGTGTGGTTGGACGGCTTCGCGCCGCTGTGGAACTTGCACGGGGCGTCGAGAGTTTGCTCGTAGGAGAAGGCCGGCTGCCAAGCCGGCCTGCCGCCCTTCTGTTTCTTGGGCGCGGGCCGCCCTTCGGGCCGCTCGTCTTCGACCGTGGCCACCTGCCGAGTGGTGGACAGCGGCACGGGGCCCTTGCGCTTGTGGTCATTCTGGTATGGGCGTCGGCCGGAGTCCCCAGCTGGCGTCTTGGTGCCGGGTTGATTACCTTCCCAGACGCGTCTACCCGGAGTTCAGTCTTCATTGAGGAGTCGGCGGTGGCGTACTTGTCCCCTATGACCAGAAGCTCGTTGAGGGTAGTCGGCTCGTCGCAGAGGAGCTTGTGCTTAAGGAGGGTGCCTTCTCGGCTTCCGGTGGTGAAGTACTCTATGGTTTGCACCTCGTGCACCCCTTCGTAAGAGTTGCGGAGCTCGGCCCAATGGGTGAGGTAGTCGCGAGTGGACTCGGCGGGGCCTTGTACGCACAAGGAGAGCTGTCTGGGCTTGGGGGCCCGCTTGTAGGTGCTGGTGAAGTTGCGGACGAAGGCCTCTGTGAAGTCTAGCCAGCTGTTGATGCTGTAGGGCCTGAGACTATTGAGCCAGGTCCGCGCCGTGCCTTGCAGCATGAGGGGCACGTACTTCACAGCAGCACGCCTGTTGCCGTTTGCTATGCGAACCGCTGTGGAGTAGTCGATCAACCAATCTTCCGGCTTCACGGAGCCGTTGTACTTGGGCGTGTCTCTTGGGAGCGAGAACCCTTTGGGGAAAGGCTCGCCGCGGATGCGGGGGCCGAAGCAAGGAGGGCCGACATCATCTTCTTCTTCTAGCGCGAGGGATCGCGCTAGGCGGTCGATCCGATGGCGGGCCTCGTTCTCACCGACTCCTTCACGGAGACCTAGTCGGCCGCTAAGAGTCAGATGTGTGACAGGCGGCGGGGTGGGATATCTCTCCCCACGAGGCGGAGGCGGAGGCGGGTTGCCCTGCCGCTCCACGGCCCGGGGATGGCCTTCTGCGTCTCGCTCGATGGAGGTCCGGGTTTGGCTTCGACTGGCAGCCGACTCATTCTCGTATCGCGCGCGGGTTTTACCCGTAGTCGGCGTCCGGGACATCGCGCCATGCTCTCAGCGCGGGGGAGGGCTTTCCGCGCGGGCGTCGGCTTCGTGCCGCTGTGCGGCTGCATCGATTAGTTGCTGGATGCGTCTGGTCATGTGGGGAAGTTCTTCGGCCCCCAGTCCGTCTAGCTCGTCTACGGCCGCCTGGGCGGCGCACATGTTCTCGAGCGGAGTGGCGTAGACTGGGCGGTCGACTCCTAGCGTGTCGGCGAGGGCAGCGCCGTGTTGTCTGACAACGCCGGCTCGGCTTGGCCTGCCTGGGGGCAGCGTGCCAAAGGCGGCGCGGTCGGCTTCGCGCTGGTGGGCCTCGGTAAGGCGTCTCATGGAAGCCAACTTCCGGCCCTCCGTGAGGAGGGCGAGACGGCGAGCCTCCAGTGCTTCGGTGTCGGCATCGGCCGGGAGGGGGATGGACAAATCGTGGACTGCTACATGCGGGGCGTCGAGGGCGTTCTCGCCAGAGGCGCCGCCGTGGCCGATGACCATCACCTCGGTGGTGGCGCCGTCACAGCCATCGGCCCGGGGAAGAGGGTCGTTGTAGATTGCGACATTGATGGGGAAAGCGTCGAGCGAGGCCGTGTCGGAGTCGATAGGCATCGGATCGATGGAGCCAACAGACTCCAAGTCCACAGCAAGCTTGCCGGAGATGTGGAGCTGGCCGAGGAGGTTGACGAGCTGGTCGGAGAGGCGAGCTCATCGGAGATGAGGGTTTCGTCAAGGAGATCGGCGAGGCCGCTCGCTGCGCAGACGTTGGCGATGCCTTGCAGCGCGTCGTGGAAAGCGCCATCGGGCGTGCCGGGCTGGCTACGCTCGCTGGGGAGGAAGAGGGTTCCCGTCCAGAACAGGTCTCCGGAAGATGGTGCACCTGGCCCCATGGTGGGCGCCAAACGTCAGGTGGTAGGTGCGACATATGCCAACGGGTGGCTTATCATTGTGGGAGCCAGTAAGACGTCACCGGTGCCTGGAAGCGGGATGAGGCGAAGACATGCATGCCGGCGAATCTTACCCAGCTTCGGGGCTCTCCATGGAGATAACACCCCTACTGCTGCTCTGCGGGGTCTCCACATGATCACTAGATGAACGAGTGGCTACAAGATGCTCCTTGAGTTGTTTGGCGAGAGGAGGAAGAAGGGCACGGCTCGCTCTCTACTCCTCTCTATGTGGTGTCTAAAACTAACTCTGATCAACCCTTTGCATGGGTGCCCTGGGGGGTTTATATAGGCTCACCCCCCGGGGGTACAATGGTAATCCAGTTGGGCGTGGGCCCCAGCCATCTGTGCCTACGCTCGCCGGCTTCTGCGCCGGCTGCTGGGGCCCGCTGGCTGGTGGGTCCCGCCGGCTACCGGCTCCTTGGTCAACAGGCAGGCCCCACTGCCCAGGGCCTTGTCGGTGGCTGGTTACTGTTGCCTCAACCTGGTGACGAGGGCTTCGCCGAGGCGGGTGATCGTTGTAGCCTCACCGCGTCTTGTCTCCTTAATGGGGTGTCTCCTTCGAGGGAGGGGGCAAGCCGGCTGCGGGGAGCCGACCCCGTCTCGGGCCGACTGGGGGAGGCCTGGCCGCCTTCGGGTGTCTCTCTGCCTGAAGGGGCCCACCACCCGTGGGCCGCGCTGGCAGCCCGTCGTGGGTGACATCAGGGTCAACATGGCAACAGTGCCACGCCAGACGGGTCAAGGCCACCCCGTACGACGCACTGTGCCAGGCGTGCTCCGGGATTCAGGGGTGGCAGGCTTTACTGTAGCCACGCCCCGTCACATCACCGTTATGTGGATGCAGACTTCGAGGGTACGATCTTGACCGCTTTGTGGGAGCCGGCCTCTTGGAGTCGGCCTTCTCGTGGCCAGCTTCTTGGAGCCGGCCCTCCCGTGGCTTTCTTCACGAGGGCTAAAGCCGAGCCGCCTTCTGATAGTCGGCCTGGGAGACAGCCGGCAAAGGGAAGGCGGCCCCACGTCTTGGATTCTTGAGGGCCGGATCGGCTCGTAACTTTTTTCAGAAGGGCCAGGGCGAGCCGGCTAGGCTACCCGTGGTCATTTACTCCGACAAGCTTCAACCTAGCATAGAAATTGATGCATACGGGATTGAAGGGGGACCAATTAATATATCTTAATGCTATGGTTGGGTTTTACCCTAATGAACATTAGTAGTTGCGGATGCTTGCTAATAGTTCCAATCATAAGTGCATAGAATTCGTAGTCAGGGATGACATGCTAGCAGTGGCCTCTCCCACATAATACTTGCTATCGGTCTAGTAAAGTAGTCAATTGCTTAGGGGCAATTTCGCAACTCCTGCCACCACTTTTCCACACTCGCTATTTTTACTTTATTGTTTCTTAATCTAAACAGCCCCTACCTTTTATTTAATTGCCCTTTATTATCTTGCAAACCTATCCAACAACACCTACAAAGTACTTCTAGTTTCATACTTGTTCTAGGTAAAGCGAACGTCAAGCGTTCGTAGAGTTGTACCGGTGGTCGATAGAACTTGAGGGAATATTTGTTCTGCCTTTAGCTCCTCGTTGGGTTCGACACTCTTACTTATAGAAAACTATTGCGATCTCCTATATTTGTGGGTTAACAAGACCTTTTTCTGGCGCCATTGCCGGGGAGCAATAGCGTGGGGTGAATATTCTCGTGTGTGCTTGTTTGCTCTATCACTAAGTAATTTTTATTTGTTGTGCTTAGTTGTTTTCTATCTTTATTATGGGTAGGAAACGCAAAATACCAGAAAAATTAGTTGTACCTACTAAACCAGTGGTTCACTACTAGGAAAAGGGCTATAGATGATATGGACACTAATGGCGCACCAAACATGTGGTGCGCCACTACTATATAGCAGTGGCGCAGCATGTGCTGGTGCGCCATTAGTGGCCATATTACTAATGGCGCACCTAGTGTGTGATGCGCCATTAGTAGTTTTGTCTTGGCCCCACACCCCTCCTCAGACTTAGCAATGGCGCACCAGGGGAAAATGCGCCATTACTAGTATTAACTAGTAATGGCGCACCAATAAAAGATGCGCCATTGCTATCTATACGTATGGCGCACCCCTACTAGTGCGCCATTGCTATCACCCCTTATCCCCTCCCTCTCGTCACGTCCTCTCCCCTCCCCTTCCTCCTGACACACCCACCTCCCTCAACTTCGATCTAGATCGGAAGCCCCGGCCGCCCGCCTCTTCCTCTCCCTCCCAACCATGGCGAGCCCCCTTCCCCCTCCCTCACACCAGATCTAGGGCATGGATCCGTGCTGAGCTCCTTCCCCAACCCTCACCACCGGATCCAGAGGAGAGCTGGTGACCACATCCTCCGGCGAGGGCGTTGCTCCGGGGTGTGGAGGCCGTCGAGCTGCAGGAGGAGGAGCTCCCCGCCACCCCAAGGCCCCCAGATCCAGCCGCCACGGCCATAGCCGTGGTCGGGCTGCGGCAACCAGTAGAGGAACGCTGCCTTCTCCACCATGAAGCATGCCTCCTTCCACCCCTCGCCGCTGCGTCCAACCTGAATCCGGCAGCAGCATGGGATCCCCTCCAAATCTGAGGAGCATCTGACGCACGCGTGAGTGCCTTGTCTTCTTCTTCCTCCTCATCTGCTGCTTCTTCTCCTTCTTCCCCTGATCTGATGTGTTCGTGCGTGCGTGTGGTTGTGTGCAGGCAATGCAGTTGAAGGAAGGGGGCGGGCCATGGAGAAGCTGCTCCGACACTGACCAGGTAGATTGGTCTCACACGGCCAGGCCCGCCAGAGGAGCCTCTCCAGCGATGGGGATCCTACAAGGAAGGATTCCTTCCGCCTGCAAGTATACAGCCAGGTCAAATATCCTAGACGGCTAGACAAGTCAACATTGGAGGCGCATGTTGAGTCCAGTGCCGGTTTTGAATGTACGTACATGCTGACTAGTAAATGTTTAAGAAACTGTATGTAAATCACTGAATAATTTTGTTGGATATACCTTGCTAATTTCTTTCTTATGCAGGCGTTGGATCATTCGTTCTAGGGTGGATTAATAACGATGAATGTATGTTGTTGCAATTTTGTTGAGATATGCTCAAAGATTAGCACTAAATTTAAATTTTACTACCTCTGTTTCTAGATGTAGGATTTAGGAACAGAGGGTCTACATGTTTGTAGACGTTAACTCTCTGCCATACTGTATTCTTTTTCAGAATTTTTAGAACATCTGAAATATAGTTTTCACTTGGTTCCCATTTTAATATGGATACTGAGTAGTGAGACATTAATATTTTACATGTTTGTAGAAGAATGACACTTCTTGCCTCTTTGGCAAATATGAGTAATAACAGACATATATTTCATTTAATCTTACCTGCAAGAAGAGTCCGTTTGGCGCCATAATCCGCATCCTGTCCTTGTCGGCGTTGCGCACTAACCGGAACGTCTCCGACTTCCGCGGGGACGTCGCCGTGGCCACCACCAAGCCGTCGCTCTGAACGCCCATGAACTGGTTGCCAAACACCTTCAAATTGAACGTCGTCTCGTTGATCCGCCATAGCAATCCCTTTTCTATCTTCAGTTTATATTGTATGAGGAGTACTAATGAACAAGTTTTGTTCACTCACTCATTCTTGTTTCAGCTTCACCACTTTTGTTGGTGGTGCATAATCACAACCACCACCAGCACACACTTGTTGGACCTACCCTCAAACTAGTTCCACAAATATGCCTCACTGTACCAACCTTCTACAGCAGTACAATCACGATAATTTCTACTAGTTCCACAAGAAAATTCATTTCTTTTCTCATGTGATTTTGCTCATGCCATATAGATATTAGTACTCACCAGTTTATGACATCTCTGCAGCAGCAGCAGCAGCACCAACTCGTTCAAGGGACAGGGGCTGCTTCTTCCTTCCCACCAACTCGTACTGGTTCCTCCGGGGTGCTTCTGAATCGATCTGCACAGCTGATTTTTGCCTATTGCTCTGTTTGCCTGCAGGGGAGGTACCGCTGGAGCTCTAAGGCGGCCTTAAACACCACCGATCTGGTCGGAGGTTGGGCAGATAAGGCCCTGTGTCTCCTGCTCCTTCCCATGTACATGTTCATCCCAGTCTCTGACTCTTTGTCCAGACTTAACTACGTAGCGGCTACCTAGTATGGATATGATTACGAGCTAGCCGGATTGGATTATGTAGCCTACCTCAATGCTTAATTAGTCTGGCGGTTTGTTGCACGCATACATGCATGCATCATGGTAGAGAATTGAAATCACTAGCTCTAGCTACTTCGTGGTTGAATGGTTTTCTTATTTGGATGAAAACCAGGTAGTGTAGTTATTTTTTATAGTTTATACACATACTGCACTGTTAATTAAAGGTTGTAACCTCACTGTCACGCTAATGGACGCAAAAAAGAAGAGTGGTAGTACTATCAATGGTTCAGTCAGCGCCTCAACAGCGTCTGCACTACTTCTGATATTGTTTTTCAGTAGCTTTTTTCTGCACCTTTTCTTTCAGTTCTTAGTGCTGCTGCCCCATGAACACATTTTTTTAATTTGACTGTACATTCAAATGAAGCCTTTGTTAAGTATACACTCCAAAATTCAGTTAACAGTAGCCTAACTGAATTTTCTGTTTCTGAATTTATGAACTCACTTTATATTCAGTTTATAAATTAACAGTAGCTTCAAAATTAAGTATCATTCGCATGGATCAACTGTTATTTTATTTTGTGGAGGATAAAGTTCAGATCATGAATAATGGCATTACAAGTGAACCTGGCACAATTACACATGTCCTGAACCTCATAGAATCTGACACTAGCAAGTCTTCATTGGCATGCAAGTACTACTTTTACATTGTCATGACAGGAACAATTAATTTGACATGTATCATTGGTACTGCTAAAACATTTCGTTCATGTTTCAACAAATTTGGTGAAGACCACTTCATATGTATTTTGCATATATGAATTATCTCCTGTTGCTTTCTAAGATGTTAGTTCTTTCAGTTCTAGCCCTCCTATCTTTAATTCCTGGCTGCTGGACTACCTGCAGGACAACGAGTTCATCTGCGACAGCTATCCCTGTGAGCAGTCCGTCCGCGACGCGCTCCGCAGCGTCTTCGCCGGGCACAACGAGATCCTCAACGTCTGGAAGTAAGTCGCCGGCCATCTGTTTCCTGATGAATTTTCTTTCTAGCTCAATGTGATCGGATTTGACTAGTACGTTCAGATTTGCTCTTGTTTTCTTTTCAAATAGTACTAGTAGTCTATATTCCAGCTGTGCGACTACCTGTAGCCACTTGAACCGATGAGAATTCTTCAAGCCTACCTATAGCCACTTGAACAGATGTCTATCTCAGATCTGCTCATCTAAAAAATCCAAGTGGAGCAGTATACTGGTAGTATAGTATAGTAATATTATCAAAAGGTAAATGCCTGATTATTTAGCTCTGTCAGATAAATACTCGTCGAAAGTGGGCTCCTATCAAAATTTATTTCCATTAGAATCTTACTCATACAATATTCACGCCATGTAATTCTGGAAATATATGCTCATATCTAGTTCTGCATAAAAAATGATAGTATTGACATGTTATAAATAGTTTGTTTGTCTTTCTGTTTATTTTGTTACATTTTGCAGGGATAAAGTGAAGAAAAGGAAGAAAAGATTACTAGAAGATTAGTTTTAGGATTTTCTTTTATTTCCTTGCAATTATTCTTTTATTGGATACTTGTAAAGACATTGTAATATTCTTACTATAATAAAAATTATGATTCTATTTCATTTTTTGTTTTTAAATTATTTTTTCTTATAGGTTGTTTTCTGTAAATTTAGTTTTTTGTTTGTTTTCCAAGTACATTACTAGTGGCGCATTTAAGCCCTTATTAGTGGCGCACCTTCCTTTATTACTAGTGGCGCACCTATAAGGTTATTAGTGGCACACCTGGAGGGAATACCAGTGGAGCACCGAATGGTATACTAATGGCGCACCACATGGTGCGCCATTAGTATCTGGTATACTAATGGTGCACCTGTGGTGCGTCATTAGTATATAATACTAGTGGCGTGGTACTAGTGGCGCACCAGTAGGGCGCCATTAGTAGGAAAAACTGGTGCGCCACTAGTAGGCCTTTTCCTAGTAGCGGTTGAAGAACCACTCAAAATCAATCACACTGCTGAAGCTTATTACTTGGATCATCTTCGATCCCTTTGTGCTTGTGCTGAAACCCCAACTAGCTTAGTCGAGGGAAAATCTTTAGATGAGCATGCTTGTTATGTGCGACACCGAATATCTGAAAAAGGGGAAATTTTACTGGATCAAATTCATCGTTTGCAATGCTATGCTTGGAATTTATGTGAAATATATGATTTTACTTGTTGTTCTGAAAACTCTAAGAAACACCTTCCCTATCAATGTGAGTTTAGTGATAATGGAATCGTATCTTCGTATGCCAAGGGTGTTTATAATTACTATGATGTTCAACAAATTGAAGAATTTGTTGCTTTTAAGGGTGCTTACGAAATTGCTTCTTTGATTGAAAAGTATTGTGCTACTCTTTACAAATCTGAAAATTTTGCCATACTTAAATATTGCTATGATAATTATGCTTCTAATGCCTATGTTGAACCGTATATTGAGTACTACTCCGCTTTCCAAGAAGAGACTAATATTTTGTAGGAGTCTATGGAAGAAGAAATTGATGAAACTGTAAGCTCATTGGATGAAAAAGATGATGAGGGGAGCGAAGAACAAGAGCGGATTAGCTACCCGTGCCCACCTTCTAATGAGAGTAACTCTTCAACTCATACATTGTTTAATTTCCCTTTGTGCTTACCGGAGGATGATTGCTATGATGATTGTTATGATCCCGTTGATTCTTTTGAAATATCCCTTTTTGATGATGCTTGCTATGCTTGTGGCCAAGATGCCAATATAAATTATGCTTATGGAGATGAACTTGATATAGTTCCTTATGTTAAACATGAAATTGTTGCTATTGCACCCACGCATGATAGTCCTATTATCTTTTTGAATTCTCCCGACTACACTATATCAGAGAAGTTTGCACTTATTAAGGATTATATTGATGGGTTACCTTTTACCGTTGCACATGATGATTTTGATGAATATAATATGCATGTGCTTGCTGCTCCTACTTGCAATTATTATGAGAGAGGAACTATATCTCCACCTCTCTATGTTTCCAATATGATAAAATTGCAAGAAACTGTTTATACTATGCATTGGCCTTTACTTTGTGTGCATGAATTGTTCTTTTATGACATGCTGATGCATAGGAAGAGAGTTAGACTTCGTTGTTGTATGATATATGTTACTTTGTGCTCACTACTAAATTACAAATCATTATTAATTAAAATTGGCTTTGATATACCTTGGGATGCGGGTGGATTCATTACTTGAGCACTATATGCCTAGCTTAATGGCTTTAAAGAAAGTGCTGCCAGGGAGACAACCCAGAAGTTTTAGAGAGTCATTTATTTCTGTTGTGTGCTTCTATAAGGTTTAAAAATAAAAATAATGTGCCAAGGCTTGCCTTTAGGATGTTTACATTTGCTTGATGGTTTGTACGGTGCAGGACAGAAACTTTAGATGTAGTGCGCGATTTTACATTTTTAGCTGGAACGTTAAATGGTTCTGATTCTTTTTGCACTGTCTTCCTATACAAATTTTTTATTTTTCCTAATTTTGGTAGAATTTTTCAAGTAGCAGAAGTATGGTGAATGTTTAGATTATTACAGACTGTTCTGTTTTAGACAGATTCCGTTTTTGATGCATAGTTTGCTTGTTTTGATGAAACTATCAATTTATATTAGTGGATTAAGCTATGAAAAAGTTATACTACAGTAGAAACTATGCAAAAACAAAATATGAATTGGTTTGCCACAGTACTTAGAGTAGTGATTTGCTTTATTATACTAACGGATCTTATCGAGTTTTCTATTGAAGTTTTGTGTGGATGAAGTGTTCGATGATCGAGAAGGTCTCGATGTGAGGAGAAGGAAGAGAGGCAAGAGCTCAAGCTTGGGGATGCCCGAGGCACTCCAAGTAAATATTCAAGGATACTCAAGCGTCTAAGCTTGGGGATGCCCCGGAAGTCATCCCCTCTTTCTTCAACAAGTATCGGTATGTTTTCGGATTCGTTTCGTTCATGCGATATGTGCAATCTTGGAGCGTCTTTTGCATTTAGTTTTCATTTTTATTTTATGCACCATGCTGGTATGAGATAGTCCTTGGTTGATTTATAGAATTCTCATTGCACTTCACTTATATCTTTTGAGTATGGCTTTATAGAATGCTTCATGTGCTTCACTTATATCATTTGAAGTTTGGATTGCCTGTTTCTCTTTACATAGAAAACCGCCATTTGTAGAATGCTCTTTTGCTTCACTTATATTTGTTAGAGCACGGGCATATCTTTTGTAGAAAGAATTAAAGTCTCTTGCTTCACTTATATCTATTTAGAGAGATGACAGGAACTGGTCATTCACATGGTTAGTCATAAAATCCTACATAAAACTTGTAGATCACTGAATATGATATGTTTGATTCCTTGCAATAGTTTTGCGATATAAACATGGTGATATTAGAGTCATGCTAGTGGGTAGTTGTGGATTGTAGAAATACTTGTGTTGAGGTTTGTGATTCCCGTAGCATGCACGTATGGTGAACCGTTATGTAACGAAGTCGGAGCATGATTTATTTATTGATTGTCTTCCTTATGAGTGGCGGCCGGGGACGAGCGATGGTCTTTTCCTACCAATCTACCCCCCAGGAGCATGCGCGTAGTACTTTGTTTCGATGACTAATAGATTTTTGCAATAAGTATGTGAGTTCTTTATGACTAATGTTGAGTCCATGTATTATACACACTCTCACCCTTCCACCATTGCTAGCCTCTCTAGTATCGCGCAACTTTTGCCGGTACCATAAACCCACCATATACCTTCCTCAAAACAGCCACCATACCTACCTATCATGGCATTTCCATAGCCATTCCGAGATATATTGCCATGCAACTTCCATCATCGTCATATACATGACTTGAGAATTCATTGTCATATTGCTTTGCATGATCGTAAGATAGTGATACGTCTCCGTCGTATCTATAATTTTCGATTGTTCCATGCCAATATTATTCAACTTTCATATACTTTTTGGCAACTTTTTATATTATTTTTGGGACTAACATATTGATCCAGTGCCCAGTGCCAGTTCCTGTCTGTTGCATGTTTTTGGTTTCGCAGAATATCCATATCAAACAGAGTCCAAACGGGATAAAAACGGACGGAGCTTGTTTTTGGAAAATATGGAAAATTCGGAAGGAAAATCAACGTGAAGCAGTGCCCGAGGTGGTCACGAGGCAGGGGGGCGCCCCCCCCTAGGGTGCGCCCCTACCCTCGTGAGCCCACCGTAAGGCGGTTGACGCTCTTCTTTTGCCGCAACAAAGATAATATTCGGAGAAAAAAAATCACGGCGAAGGTTTCAGGCCAATTGGAGTTACGGATCTCCATATATATATGAAATGGTGAAACAGAGCCAGAGGAGAACGCAGAACCAGAGAGAAACATAGAGATAGATCCAATCTCGGAGGGGGCTCTCGCCCCTCCCATGCCATGGAGGCCAAGGACCAGAGGGGAAACCATTCTCCCATCTAGGGAGGAGGTCAAGGAAGAAGAGGAAGAAGGAGGGCCCTCTCCCCCTCTCCTCCGGTGGCGCCGGAACGCCGCCGTGGCCATCATCATCATCACCACGATCTACACCAACACCTCCGCCATCTTCACCAACATCTCCATCACCTTCCCCCCTCTATCTACAGCGGTCCACTCTCCCGCAACCCGCTGTACCCTCTACTTGAACATGATGCTTTATGCTTCATATTATTATCCAATGATGTGTTGCCATCCTATGATGTCTGAGTAGATTTTCGTTGTCCTATCGATGGTTGATGAATTTCTATGATTAATTTAATTTGCTTGTGGTTATGTTGTTGTCCTTTGGTGCCCATCATATGATTGCGTGCATGGATCACACCATAGGGTTAGTTGTATGTTGATAGGACTATGTATTGGAGGGCAAGAGTGACAGAAGCTTCAACCTAGCATAGAAATTGATGCATATGGGATTGAAGGGGGACCAATATATCTTAATGCTATGGTTGGATTTTACCTTAATGAACATTAGTAGTTGCGGATGCTTGCTAATAGTTCCAATCATAAGTGCATAGAATTCCAAGTAAGGGATGACATGCTAGCAGTGGCCTCTCCCACATAATACTTGCTATCGGTCTAGTAAAGTAGTCAATTGCTTAAGGGGCAATTTCGCAACTCCTACCACCACTTTTCCACACTTGCTATATTTACTTTATTGTTTATTTATCTAAACAGCCCCTACTTTTTATTTACGTACTCTTTATTATCTTGCAAACCTATCCAACAACACCTACAAAGTACTTCTAGTTTCATACTTGTTCTAGGTAAAGCGAACGTCAAGCGTGCGTAGAGTTGTATCGGTGGTCGATAGAACTTGAGGGAATATTTGTTCTACCTTTAGCTCCTCGTTGGGTTCGACACTCTTACTTAACGAAAATTGTTGTGATCCCCTATACTTGTGGGTTATGAAGACCTTTTTCTGGCGCCGTTGCCGGGGAGCAATAGCGTGGGGTGAATATTCTCATGTGTGCTTGTTTGCTTTATCACTAAGTAATTTTTATTTGCTGTTATTAGTTGTTTTCTATCTTTAGTTATGGGTAGGAAACACAAAATACCAAAAAAATTAGTTGTACCTACTGAAACAATGGTTGAAGAACCAATCAAAATCTATCACACTGCTGAAGCTTATTACTTGGGTCATCTTCGATCCCTATGTGCTCGTGCTGAAACCCCAACTAGCTTAGTTGAGGGAAAATCCTTAGATGAGCATGCTTGTTATGTGCGACACCGTATATCTGAAAAGGGGAAATTATTATGGAGTCAAATTCAACGTTCGCAATGCTATGCTTGGAATTTATGTGAATTATATGATTTTACTTGTTGTTCTGAAAACCCTAAGAAACACCTTCCCTACCAATGTGAGTTTATTGATAATGGAATCTTATCTTCATATGCTAAGGGTGTTTATAATTGCTATGATGTTCAACAAATTGAAGAATTTGTTGCTTTTAAGGGTGCTTTTGAAATTGATTCTTTGATTGAAAACTATGATGCTACTCTTTACAAATCTGAAAATTTTGCCATATTTAAATATTGCTATGATAATTATGCTTCTAATGCCTATGTTGAACCATATATTGAGTACTACTCCGCTGTCCAAGAAGAGACCAATATTTTGCAGGAATCTATGGAAGAAGAAATTGATGAAACTGTGAGCTCATTGGATGAAAAAGATGATGATGAGAGCGAAGAACAAAAGGAGGAAGAGCGGATTGATCACCCGTGCCCACCTTCTAATGAGAGTAACTCTTCAACTCATACATTGTTTAATCCCCCTTCGTGCTTACAGAAGGATGATTGCTATGATGACTGTGATGATCCCATTGATTCTCTTGAAATATCCCTTTTTGATGATGCTTGCTATGCTTGTGGCCAAGATGCCAATATGAATTATACTTATGGAGATGAACTTGCTATAGTCCCTTATGTTAAACATGATATTGTTGCAATTGCACCCACGCATGATAGTCCTATTATCTTTTTGAATTCTCCCAACTACACTATATCGGAGAAGTTTGCACTTATTAAGGATTATATTGATGGGTTGCCTTTTACCGTTGCACATGATGATTTTGATAGATATAATATGCATGTGCTTGCTTCTCCTACTTGCAATTATTATGAGAGAGGAACTATATCTCCACCTCTCTATGTTTCCAATATGATAAAATTGCAATAAACTGTTTATACTATGCATTGGCCTTTACTAGGTGTGCATGAATTGTTCTTTTATGACATGCCGATGCATAGGAAGAGAGTTAGACTTAGTCATTACATTATATATGTTACTTTGTGCTCACTACTAAATTACAAATCATTGTTAATTAAAATTGGCTTCGATATACCTTGGGGTCCGGGTGGATTCACTACTTGAGCACTATATGCCTAGCTTAATGGCTTTAAAGAAAGCGCTGCCAGGGAGACAACCGGAAGTTTTAGAGAGTCATTTATTTCTGTTGAGTGCTTTCATATAGTTTAAAAACAACAAAAATAAAGAGGGGAACCCAAAACTTTTCAAAAAGGAAAGTGAAAGTGAGAAAGACAAGCACTGTTGAAGTGGGAGAGCTCCTTGAAGTTTGTTCATGGTCACGGCACCTTTGTGAATCTTGATTATAGAAACTTTTCAACAAAAATAATTATCCCCTTGTACAATTCCATTGTATTATAAAAATAACGTGCCAAGGTTTGCCTTTAGGATGTTTACATTTGCTTGATGGTTTGTATGGTGCAGGTCAGAAACTTTGGCTGTAGTGCACGATTTTACATTTTTATCTAGAACGTCAAATGGTTCTGATTATTTTTTAAATGTCTTCCTATACAAATTATTTATTTATCCTAATTTTTGTAGAATTTTTCAAGTATCATAAGTATGGTGAATGTTCAGATTGCTACAGACTGTTCTGTTTTAGACAGATTCTGTTTTTGATGCATAGTTTGCTTGTTTTGATGAAACTATCAATTTATATTAGTGGATTAAGCCACGAAAAAGTTATAATACAATAGACACAATGCAAAAATAAAATATGAATTGGTTTGCAACAGTACTTAGAGTAGTGATTTGCTTTATTATACTAACGGATCTTACCGAGTTTTCTGTTGAAGTTTTGTGTGGATGAAGTGTTCGATGATTGAGAAGGTCTCGATGTGAGAAGAAGGAAGAGAGGCAAGAGCTCAAGCTTGGGGATGCCCGAGGAACCCCAAGTAAATATTCAAGGAGACTCAAGCGTCTAAGCTTGGGGATGCTGGGGAGGCATCCCCTCTTTCTTCAACAAGTATCGGTATGTTTTTGGATTCGTTTCGTTCATGCTATATGTGCAAGTCTTGGAGCGTCTTTTGCATTTAGGTTTTTATTTTTATTTTTATGCACCATGCTGATATGAGATAGTCCTTGGTTGATTTATATAATGCTCTTTGCATTTCACTTATATCTTTTGAGTATGGCTTTATAGAATGCTTCATGTGCTTCACTTATATCATTTGAAGTTTGGGTTGCATGTTTCTCTTTACATAGACAACCGCCATTTGTAGAATGCTCTTTTGCTTCACTTGTATTTGTTAGAGCACGGGCATATCTTTTTTCGAAAGAATTAAACTCTCTTGCTTCACTTATATCCATTTAGAGAGATGACAAGAATTGGTCATTCACATGGTTAGTCATAAAATCCTACATAAAACTTGTAGATCGCTGAATATGATATGTTTGATTCCTTGCAATAGTTTTGCGATATAAAGATGGTGATATTAGAGCCATGCTAGTCGAGTAATTATGAAATTGAGAAATACTTGTGTTGAGGTTTGCAAGTCCCGTAGCATGCACGTATGGTGAACCGTTATGTAACGAAGTCGGAGCATGAGGTGTTTATTGATTGTCTTCCTTATGAGTGGCGGTCGGGGACGAGCGATGGTCTTTTCCTACCAATCTATCCCCCTAGGAGCATGCGTGTAGTACTTTGTCTCGATGACTAATAGATTTTTGCAATAAGTATGTGAGTTCTTTATGACTAATGTTGAGTCCATGGATTATACGCACTCTCACCCTTCCATCATTGCTAGCCTCTCTAGTACCGTGCAACTTTCGTCGGTACCATAAACCCACCATATACCTTCGTCAAAACAGCCACCATACCTACCTATCATAGCATTTCCATAGCCATTCCGAGATATATTGCCATGCAACTTTCATCATCATCATATACATGACTTGAGCATTCATTGTCATATTGCTTTGCATGATTGTAAGATAGCTAGCATGATGTTTTCATGGCTTGTCCATTTTTTGATGTCATTGCTACGCTAGATCATCGCAAATCCCGGTACACCGCCGGAGCCATTCATATAGAGTCATATCTTTGTTCTAGATATCGAGTTCTAATATCAAGTTGTAAGTAAATAAAATGTGATGATCATCATTATTAGAGCATTGCCCCGGTGAGGAAAGGATGATGGAGACTATGATTCCCCCACAAGTTGGGATGAGACTCCGGACGAAAAAAATTAAAAAAAAGAGAGAAAGGCCAAAAAAAGAGAAGGCCCAAAAAAAGAAGCGAAAAAAAGAAAACAAAAAATGAGTGAAAAAGAGAGAAGGGGCAATGTTACTATCCTTTTACCACACTTGTGCTTCAAAGTAGCACCATGTTCTTCATATAGAGAGTCTCTTGAGTTATCACTTTCATATACTAGTGGGAATTTTCATTATAGAACTTGGCTTGTATATTCCAACGATGGGCTTCCTCAAATGCCCTAGGTCTTCATGAACAAGCGAGTTGGATGCACACCCACTAGTTTCATATACTTATAGCTCTAGTGCATCCGTTGCACGGCAATCCCTACTCCTCACATTGATATCTATTAATGGGCATCTCCATAGCCCGTGGATACGCCTAGTTGATGTGAGACTTTCTCCTTTTTTGTCTTCTCCACATAACCCCCATCATCATATTCTATTCCACCTATAGTGCTATGTCCATGGCTCACGCTCACGTATTGCGTGAAAGTTGAAAAGGTTTGAGAACGTCAAAAGTATGAAACAATTGCTTGGCTTGTCATCGGGGTTGTGCATGATGTGAATGCTTTGTGTGGTGAAGATGGAGCATAGCCAGACTATATAATTTTGTAGGGATGAACTTTCTTTGGCTATGTTATTTCAATAAGACATCATTGCTTGGTTGGTATGCTTGAAGTGTTATTGTTTTTATGTCAAAGGATAGACTATTGCTTTGAATCACTCGTGTCTTAATATTCATGCCATGATTAGATATGTGATCAAGATTATGCTAGGTAGCATTCCACATCAAAAATTATCTTTTACCTACTCAAGGACGAGCAGGAATTAAGCTTGGGGATGCTGAAACGTCTCCGTCATATCTATAATTTTTGATTGTTCCATGCCAATATTATTCAACTTTCATATACTTTTTAGCAACTTTTTTTATTATTTTTGGGACTAACATATTGATCCAGTGCCCAGTGCCAGTTCCTGTCTGTTGCATGTTTTTGGTTTCGCAGAATATCCATATCAAACGGAGTCCAAACGGGATAAAAAGGGACGGACCTTATTTTTGGAAAATATGGAAATTCGGAAGGAAAATCAATGCGAACCAGTGCCAGAGGTGGTCACGAGGCAGGGGGCGCGCCCCTACCCTCGTGAGCCCACCGTAAGGCGGTTGACGCTCTTCTTTTGCCGCAAGAAAGCTAATATTCGGAAAAAAATCACGGCGAAGGTTCCAGGCCAATCGGAGTTACGTATCTCCATATATATACGAAACAGTGAAACAGAGCCAGAGGAGAACGCAGAACCAGAGAGAAACAAAGAGATAGATCCAATCTCGGAGGGGGCTCTCACCCCTCCCATGCCATGGAGGCCAAGGACCACAGGGGAAACCCTTCTCCCATCTAGGGAGGAGGTCAAGGAAGAAGAGGAAAAAGGGGGCCCCTCTGCCCCTCTCCTCCGGTGGCGCCGGAACGCCGCCGTGGCCATCATCATCATCACCGCGATCTACACCAACACCTCCGCCATCTTCACCAACATCTCCATCACCTTCCCTCCTCTATCTACAGCGGTCCACTCTCCCGCAACCCGCTGTACCCTCTACTTGAACATGGTGCTTTATGCTTCATATTATTATCCAATGATGGGTTGCCATCCTATGATGTCTAAGTAGATTTTCGTTGTCCTATCGGTGGTTAATGAATTGCTATGATTGATTTAATTTGCTTGTGGTTATGTTGCTGTCCTTTGGTTCCCATCATATGATTGCGCGCGTGGATCACACCATAGGGTTAGTTGTATGTTGATAGGACTATGTATTGGAGGGCAAGAGTGACAGAAGCTTCAACCTAGCATAGAAATTGATGCATACAGGATTGAAGGGGGACCAATATATCTTAATGCTATGGTTGGGTTTTACCTTAATGAACATTAGTAGTTGCGGATGCTTGCTAATAGTTCCAATCATAAGTGCATAGAATTCCAAGTAAGGGATGACATGCTAGCAGTGGCCTCTCCCACATAATACTTGCTATCGGTCTAGTAAAGTAGTCAATTGCTTAAGGCGCAATTTCGCAACTCCTACCACCACTTTTCCACACTCGCTATATTTACTTTATTGTTTATTTATCTAAACAGCCCCTACTTTTTATTTATGTACTCTTTATTATCTTGCAAACCTATCCAACAACACCTACAAAGTACTTCTAGTTTCATACTTGTTCTAGGTAAAGCGAACGTCAAGCGTGCGTAGAGTTGTATCGGTGGTCGATAGAACTTGAGGGAATATTTGTTCCAGCTTTAGCTCCTCGTTGGGTTCGATACTCTTACTTATCGAAAACTGTTGCGATCCCCTATACTTGTGGGTTATCAGATAGTTAGCATGATGTTTTCATGGCTTGTCCGTTTTTTATGTCATTGCTACGCTAGATCATTGCACATCCCGGTACACTCCCGGAGGCATTCATATAGAATCATATCTTTGTTCTAGTATCGAGTTTAAGTAAATAAAAGTGTGATGATCATCATTATTAGAGCATTGCCCTAGTGAGAAAAGGATGATGGAGACTATGATTCCCCCACAAGTCGGGATGAGACTACGGACTTTAAAAATAAATAAAAGAGGCCAAAGAAGCCCAAATAAAAAAAAGAGGCCAAAGAAGCCCACCAAAAAAAGAAAAAAAAAGAAAAAAGAAAAAAATGAGAGAAAAAGAGAGAAGGGGCAGTGCTACTATCCTTTTTCCACACTTGTGCTTCAAAGTAGCACCATGTTCTTCATATAGAGAGTCTCTTGAGTTATCACTTTCATATACTAGTGGGAATTTTCATTATAGAACTTGGCTTGTATATTCCGATGATGGGCTTCCTCAAATGCCCGAGGTCTTCATGAGCAAGCAAGTTGGATGCACACCCACTTAGTTTCAGTTTGAGCTTTCATACACTTATAGCTCTAGTGCATCCGTTGCATGGCAATCCCTACTCACTCACATTGATATCTATTGATGGGCATCTCCATAGCCCGTTGATACGCCTAGTTGATGTGAGACTATCTTCTCCTTTTTATCTTCTCCACCATTCTATTCCACCTATAGTGCTATGTCCCTGGCTCACGCTCATGTATTGCGTGAAAGTTGAAAAGGTTTGAGAACATCAAAAGTATGAAACAATTGCTTGTCTTGTCATCGGGGTTGTGCATGATGTGAATATTTTGTGTGGTGAAGATGGAGCATAGCCAGACTATATGATTTTGTAGGGATAACTTTATTTGGCAATGTTATTTTGAAAAGGCATGATTGCTTTATTAGTGGGCTTGAAGTATTATTGTTTTTATGTGAAATGATAAACTATTGCTTTGAATCACTCGTGTCTCAATATTCATGCCATGATTAGACATATGATCAAGATTATGCTAGGTAGCATTCCACATCAAAAATTATCCTTTTTATCATTTACCTACTCGAGGACGAGCAGGAATTAAGCTTGGGGATGCCGATACGTCTCCGTCGTATCTATACTTTTTGATTGTTCCATACCAATATTCTACAACTTTCATATACTTTTGGCAACTTTTTATACTATTTTTGGGACCAACAGATTGATCCAGTGCCTAGTGCCAGTTCCTGTTTGTTGCATGTTTTTTGTTTCCTAGAATATCCATATCAAACAGAGTCCAAACGGAATAAAAACTGACGGAGATTATTTTTGGAATATATATGATTTTTGGGAAGAAAAATCAACGCGAGACGATGCTTGAGGGGCCCACAAGGTAGGGGGCGCGCCCCTGACCCTCGTGGCCACCCCGTAAGGCAGTTGATGCCCTTCTTTCGCCTCAAGAAAGCTAACATCTGGATAGAGATCGTGTCAAAATTTCAGCCCAATCGGAGTTACGGATCGCCGGGAATTTAAGAAACGGTGAAAGGGTAGAATCTGAGAACGCAGAAACAGAGAGAGACAGAGAGACAGATCCAATCTCGGAGGGGCTCTCGCCCCTCCCGTGCCATGGAGGCCATGGACCAGAGGGGAAACCCTTCTCCCATCTAGGGAGGAGGTCAAGGAAGAAGATGAAGAAGGGGGCCCCTCTCTCCCTCTCCTCCGGTGGCGCCAGAACGCCGCCGTGGACATCATCATCATCACCGCGATCTACACCAACACCTCCGCCATCTTCACCAACATTTCCATTACCTTCCCCCCTCTATCTACAGCGGTCCACTCTCCCGCAACCCGCTGTACCCTCTACTTGAACATGGTGCTTTATGCTTCATATTATTATCCAATGATGTGTCGCCATCCTATGATGTCTGAGTAGATTTTTGTTGTCCTATCGGTGGTTGATGAATTGCTATGATTGATTTAATTTGCTTGTGGTTATGTTGCTGTCCTTTGGTGCCCATCATATGATTGCGCGCGTGGATCACACACTAGGGTTAGTTTTATGTTGATTGGACTATGTATTGGAGGGCCAGAGTGACAGAAGCTTCAACCTAGCATAGAAATTGATGAATACGGGATTGAAGGGGGACAAATTAATTATCTTAATGCTATGGTTGGGTTTTACCTTAATGAACATTAGTAGTTGCGGATGCTTGCTAATAGTTCCAATCATAAGTGCATAGAATTCCAAGTCAGAGATGACATGCTAGCAGTGGCCTCTCCCACATAATACTTGCTATCGGTCTAGTAAAGTAGTCAATTGCTTAGGGGCAATTTCACAACTCCTACCACCACTTTTCCACACTAAGTGATGTCGACACCGATGACTTCCCGATTAAGATAGGACTGCATCAGGGGTCAGCTTTGAGCCCTTATCTTTTTGCATTGGTGATGGATGAGGTAACAAGGGATATACAAGGAGATATCACATGGTGTATGCTCTTTGCGGATGATGTGGTGCTAGTTGACAATACTCAGACGGGGGTAAATAGGAAGTTAGAGTTATGGAGACAAACCTTGGAATCGAAAGGGTTTAGGCTTAGTAGAACTAAAACCGAGTACATGATGTGCGGTTTCAGTACTACTAGGTGTGAGGAGGAGGAGGTTAGCCTTGATGACCAGGTGGTACCTCAGAAGGACACCTTTCGGTATTTGGGGTCAATTTTGCAGGAGGATGGGGGTATTGATGAAGATGTGAACCATCAAATCAAAGCCGGATGGATGAAGTGGCACCAGGCTTCTGGCATTCTCTGTGACAAGAGAGTGCCACAAAAGCTAAAAGGCAAGTTCTACAGGATGGCGGTTCGACCCGCAATGTTGTATGGCGCGGAGTGTTGGCCGACTAAAAGGCGACATGTTCAACAGTTAGGTGTGGCGGAGATGCGTATGTTGAGATGGATGTGTGGCCACACGAGGAAGGATCGAGTCCGGAATGATGATATACGAGATAGAGTTGGGGTAGCACCAATTGAGGAGAAGCTTGTCCAACATCGTCTGAGATGGTTTGGGCATATTCAGCGCAGGCCTCCAGAAGCTCCAGTGCATAGCGGACGGCTAAAGCGTGCGGAGAATGTCAAGAGAGGGCGGGGTAGATCGAATTTGACATGGGAGGAGTCCGTTAAGAGAGACCTGAAGGATTGGAGTATCACCAAAGAGCTAGCTATGGACAGGGGTGCGTGGAAGCTTGCTATCCATGTGCCAGAGCCATGAGTTGGTTGCGAGATCTTATGGGTTTCACCTCTAGCCTACCCCAACTTGTTTGGGACTAAAGGCTTTGCTGTTTTTGTTGTTGTTGTTTCTTAATCTAAACAGCCCCTACCTTTTATTTACTTTCTCTTTATTATCTTCCAAACCTATCCAACAACACCTACAAAGTACTTCTAGTTTCATACTTGTTCTAGGTAAAGCGAACGTCAAGCGTGCGTAGAGTTGTATCGGTGGTCGATAGAACTTGAGGGAATATTAGTTCTGCCTTTAGCTCCTTGTTGGGTTCGACACTCTTACTTATCAAAAACTGTTGCGATCCCCTATACTTGTGGGTTATCACCCACCCTTGTGGACGCCCCAGGACTCTTCTGGCCCAACTCTTTTACTCCAGGGTCTTCTTTTGGTCCATAACAAATCGTAAAAAATTGGCACGTCAATTGGACTCTGTTTGATATTCCTTTTCTGTAAAACTCAAAAACAAGGAAAACAGAAACTAGCACTGGGCTCTAGGTTAATAGGTTAGTCCCAAAAATCATATAAAATATCATATAAATGCATATAAAACATCCAAGGTTGATAATATAATAGCATGGAACAATCAAAATTATAGATACGTTGGAGACGTATCAAGCATCCCCAAGCTTAATTCCTGCTCATCCTCGAGTAGGTAACTGATAAAAACAGAATTTTTGATGTGGAATGCTACGTAACATATTTATCCAAGTAATTCTCTTTATTGTGGCAATAATATTCAGATCCGAAAGATTCAAGACAAAAGTTTATTATTGACATAAAAATAAAAATAATTCAAGCATATTAACAAAGTAAGCATGTCTTCTCAAAATAACGTGGCCAAAGAAAGCTATCCCTACAAAATCATATAGTCTGGCTATGCTCTATCTTCATCACACAAAATATTTAAATCATGCACAACCCCGATGACAAGCCAAGCAATTGTTTCATACTTTTGATGTTCTCAAACTTTTTCAATCTTCACGCAATACATGAGCATAGGAGACTCTCTATCATGAAGATTCCCACTAGTATATGAAAGTGACAACATAGGAGACTCTCTATCATGAAGATCATGGTGCTACTTTGAAGCACACGTTTGGAAAAAGGATAGTAACATTGTCCCTTCTTTTTTTTCTCTCATTTCCTTTTTTTCCTTTTTTATTTGGGCCTTCTTCTTTTTTGGCCTCTTTTTTCTCTTTTTTATTTTTCGTCTGGAGTCTCATCCCGACTTGTGGGGGAATCATAGTCTCCATCATCCTTTCCTTACTAGGATAATGCTCTAATAATGATGATCATCACACTTCTTTTTTACTTACAACTCAAGAATTACAACTCAATACTTAGAACAAAATATGACTCTATGTGAATGCCCCCGGCGGTGTACCGGGATATGCAATGAATCAAGAGTGACATGTATGAAAAATTATGAACGGTGGCTTTGCCACAAATACGATGTCAACTACATGATCATGCAAAGCAATATGACGATGATGAAGCATGTCATAGCAAATGGAACGGTGGAAAGTTGCATGGCAATATATCTCGGAATGGCTATGGAAATGCCATAATATGTAGGTATGGTGGCTGTTTTGAGGAAGGTATATGGTGGGTTTATGGTACCGGCGGAAGTTGCACGGTACTAGAAAGGCTAGCAATTGTGGAAGGGTGAGGGTGCGTATAATCCATGGAATCAACATTAGTTATCGAAACAAAGTACTAAGTGCATGCTCCTAGGGGGATAGATTGGTTGGAAAAGACCATCGCTCGTCCTCGACCGCCACTCATAAGGAAGGCAATCAATAAATAAATCATGCTCCGACTTCATCACATAACGGTTCACCATACGTGCATGCTACGAGAATCACAAACTTCAACACAAGTATTTCTCAAATTCACAACCACTCAACTAGCATGACTCTAATATCACCATCTCCATATCTCAAAACAATCATCAAGTATCACACTTCTCTTAGTATTCAATGCACTTGTATGAAAGTTTTTATTATGCCTAAAAGCAAATTTCCATGTTGTTCTAAAGGACTCTCAAGATAATATAAGTGAAGCATGAGAGATCAATTATTTCTATAAAGTAAAACCACCACCGTGCTCTAAAAGATATAAGTGATGCACTAGAGCAAAAACTATATAGCTCAAAAGATATGAGTGAAGCACATAGAGTATTCTAATAAATTCTAATTCATGTGTGTCTCTCTCAAAATGTGTGTACAGCAAGGATGATTGTGGTAAACTAAAAAGCAAAGACTCAAATCATAAAAGACGCTCCAAGCAAAACACATATCATGTGGCGAATAAAAATATAGCTCCAAGTAAATTACCGATGAACGAAGACAAAAGAGGGGAAGCCTTCCGGGGCATCCCCAAGCTTAGGCTTTTTGGTGTCCTTTTATTTTACCTTGGGGTGCCATGGGCATCCCCAAGCTTAGGCTCCTGCAACTCCTTGTTCCATAATCCATCAAATCTTAGGAGCAACATTATTTGGGATGGATACATTTTTACCTTTGCTTCTTTGTCTTTTCTTTTTCTTCTTCACATCATGTGTGGGTTTTATCCTCTTTTCGGAGCTCCTTATTAATGAGATTGGTTGAATAGGAGGCTCCTCCTCGTTACCTGATTCATCATAACAAATAATAGGAGAATATTGGGAAGTCTCTTCCCTTTCATTAGTATTCTCTTCATCTTCTATTTGTTTTCTTTTCTTCATGTAATTGGCAATATAAGTATTTTCAATGCAATTCACCGCACAATACATAAAAATTTCTTCTAGATCAAAATCAAGAAACCTATCAAGATTAAATTTTGGAATACCCTCAGTTATACGTTTCATTTCTTCATATCCCAAAAGAAGACTAAGCTCTTTATGATGCTCAAGGGTAATCAAATTATCACAATTTTTGGACATGATTTGATCATGAAACAAATAGCATTGGAGCTTTAAATGACCATGTTCATTGCAAAGTTCACAAGGATGGCGATAAATATTGAATCTTTCAGCAAAATCATCTAAAATTTCTTGCAGCCATTTAGTTTCCAAATACTTATGCCTCTTGCAAAATTTATCTTCCCTATTTGGTGTGTGCTTGCAAGCTCTATGTATTCCACAAAAGTTGACATGCTTATAAGAGACATTTTCATCATGAATAGTGCAATCATCATTAGTACTATGGATATTCAAAGAGTTAATACTAATAACATTGCAATCATGCTCATCATTCAAAGATTTAGTGCCAAACATTCTAAAGCATTCTTCTTATAACACTTTGGCACAATTATCAGAATCCTTATTTTCACGAAAGACATTAAAAAGATGAAGCGTATGAGGTACCCTTAATTCCATTTTTTGCAGTTTTCTTTTATAGACTAAACTAGTGATAAAACAAGAAACAAAAAGATTCTATTGCAAGATCTAAAGATATACCTTCAAGCGCTAACCTCCCCAGCAACGGCGTCAGAAAAGAGCTTGATGTCTACTACACAACCTTCTTCTGGTAGACATTCTTGGGCCTCCAAGTGCAGAGGTTTGTAGGACAGTAGCAAATTTCCCTCAAGTGGATGACCTAAGGTTTATCAATCCGTGGGAGGCGTAGGTTGAAGATGGTCTCTCTCAAACAACCCTGCAACCAAATAACAAAGAGTCTCTTGTGTCCCCAACACACCCAATACAATGGTAAATTATATAGGTGCACTAGTTCGGCGAAGAGATGGTGATACAAGTGCAATATGGATGGTAGATAAAGGTTTTTGTAATCTGAAAATATAAAAACAGCAAGGTAACTAATGATAAAAGTGAGCACAAACGGTATTGCAATGTGTTGAAACAATGCCTAGGGTTCATAATTTCACTAGTGCAAGTCCTCTCAACAATTATAACATAATTGGATCATATAACTATCCCTCAACATGCAACAAAGAGTCACTCCAAACTCACTAACAGCGGAGAACAAATGAAGAGGTTGGTAGGGTACGATACCACCTCAAAGTTATCATTTCTGATCGATCTATTCAAGAGTCCGTAGTAAAATAACATGAAGCTATTATTTCCGTTCAATCTATCATAGAGTTCGTACTAGAATAGCACCTTAAGACACAAATCAACCAAAACCCTAATGTCACCTAGATACTCCAATATCACCTCAAGTATCTGTGGGTATGATTATACAATATGCATCACAGAATCTCAGATTCATCTATTCAACCAACACAAAGAACTTCAAAGAGTGCCCCAAAGTTTCTACCGGAGAGTCAAGACGAAAACGTGTGCCAACCCCTATGCATAAGTTCACGAGGTCACGGAACTCGCAAGTTGATCACCAAAACATACATCAAGTGGATCACATGATATCCCATTGTCACCACAGATAAGCACGTGCAAGACATACATCAAGTGTTCTCAAATCCTTAAAGACTCAATCTGATAAGATAACTTCAAAGGGAAAACTCAATTCATCACAAGAGAGTAGAGGGGGAGAAACATCATGAGATCCAAATATAATAGCAAAGCTCGTGATACATCAAGATCGTGCTGACTCAACAACACGAGAGAGAGAGAGAGAGAGAGAGAGACAGATCAAACACATAGCTACTAGTACATACCCTCAGCCCCGAGGGTGAACTACTCCCTCCTTGTCGTGGAGAGCGCCGGGATGATGAAGATGGCCACCGGAGAGGGATTCCCCCCTCCCGCAGGGTGCCGGAACGGGTCTAGATTGGTTTTCGGTGGCTACGGAGGCTGCTGGTGGCGGAACTCCCGATCTAGGTTATTTTCTGGAGGTTTCTGTATTTATAGAATTTTTGGCGTCTGTCTCACGTCAATAAGGTTCCCGAGTCGTCCACGAGGCAGGCCCACGCGCCTGGGAGGGGGGGCGCCCCCTGTCGGTGTCTAAACCGGCAGATCTCGGGTAGGGGGTCCCCAACTGTGCGTCTAAGGCTGATGGTAACAGGAGGCGGGGGACACAATGTTTACCCAGGTTCGGGCCCTCTCGATGGAGGTAGTACCCTACTTCCTGCTTGCTTGATCTTGATGATATGAGTATTACAAGAGTTGACCTACCACGAGATCTTAGAGGCTAAACCCTAGAAGCTAGCCTATGATTATGATTGTTGTCGTCCTACAAACTAAACCCTCCAATTTATATAGATACCGGAGGGGGCTAGGATTACATAGAGTCGGTTACAGAGAAGGAGATCTACATATCCGAATTGCCAAGCTTGCCTTCCACGCAAAGGAGAGTCCCACCCGGACACGAGACGAAGCCTTCAATCTTGTATCTTCATAGTCCAACAGTCCGGCCAAAGTATATAGTCCGGTGATACGTCTCTAACGTATCTACTTTTCCAAACACTTTTGCCCTTGTTTTGGACTCTAACTTGCATGATTTGAATGGAACTAACCCGGACTGACGTTGTTTTCAGCAGAATTACCATGATGTTATTTATGTGCAGGAGCAAACGTTCTCGGAATGACCTGAAACTTCACGGGACACTTTTCAGAAAATAAGAAAAATACCTGCCAAAGATGAAGGCCAGGGGGCCCACCACCTTGCCACGTGGGTGGAGGGCGTGCCTGCCCCCCTAAGGCGCGCCCCCTACCTCGTGGGCCCCCTATTGCCTCTCTGACTCCAACTCCACCTCCGTATATTGAGTTTCTGGGAGAAAAAAACCAAAGAGAAGAAATCATTGCGTTTTACGATACGGAGCCGCCGCCAAGCCCTAAAACCTCTCGGGATGGCTGATCTGGAGTCCATTCGGGGCTCCGGAGAGGTGAATCCGTCGCCATCGTCATCATCAACCATCCTCCTTCACCAATTCAATGATGCTCACCGCCGTGCGTGAGTAATTCCATCGTAGGCTTGCTGGACGGTGATGGGTTGGATGGGATCTGTCATGTAATCGAGTTAGTTTTGTTAGGGTTTGATCCCTAGTATCCACTTTGTTCTGAGATTTATGTTGCTATGACTTTGCTATGCTTAATGCTTGTCACTAGGGCCCGAGTGCCATGATTTCAGATCTGAACCTATTATGTTTTCATCAATATATGAGTGTTCTTGATCCTATATTGCAAGTCTATAGTCACCTATTATGTGTTATGATCCGTTAACCCCGAAGTGACAATAATCGGGATACTTACTGGTGATGACCGTAGTTTGAGGAGTTCATGTATTCACTATGTGTTAATGCTTTGTTTCGGTTCTCTATTAAAAGGAGGCCTTAATATCCCTTAGTTTCCGTAAGGACCCCGCTGCCACGGGAGGGTAGGACAAAAGATGTCATGCAAGTTCTTTTCCATAAGCACGTATGACTATGTTTGGAATACATGCCTACATTACATCAATGAACTCGAGCTAGTTCTGTGTCACCCTAGGTTATGACTGTTACATGATGAACTGCATCCGGCATAATTCTCCATCACCGAACCATTGCATACGAGCTTTCCATATATTGTTCTTCGCTTATTTACTTTTCCGTTGCTATTGCTATCATCACTACAAAATACGAAAAACATTACTTTTATTACTGTTACCTTTTGTTACCGTTATCACTACTATCATATTACTTTGCTACTAAACCATTTGCTGCAGATATTAAGTTTCCAGGTGTGGTTGAATTGACAACTCAGCTGCTAATACTTGAGAATATTATTTGGCTCCCCTTGTGTCGAATCAATAAATTTGGGTTGAATACTCTACCCTCGAAAACTGTTGCGATCCCCTATACTTGTGGGTTATCAAGACTATTTTCTGGCGCCGTTGCCGGGGAGCATAGCTCTATTCTTTGAGTCACTTGGGATATATATCTGCTTATCATTATGAAGAACTTGAGAGATCCAAAAACCAAGATCTATCCCTCAACTACGAGGGGAGGTAAGGAACTGCCATCTAGCTCTGCACTTGATTCACCTTCTGTTATGAGTAAACTTGCGACACCTACACCTGCTTCTGTTATTCATTCTGATATGTCACATGTTATTGATGATGCCACTTCTTCTATGCATGATACTTATGATGAAACTACCTCTATGCCTGATACTACTATGCCACTTAGTGACTTTCTTGATGAACAACTTTCTAGGGCTAGAGAAATTGAAAATATTGAATCTGATGATGGTGATGATGAAGAACCACTTGCCATTCCTAAGGGTTATGTTTTTGATCAAGATGCTTCTTTAGCTATTTTAGCTTGCATAAGTAGAACTGAACTTAAAAGATTATTAGCTAAATGGAGTAAGCAATCTCTAAATGCTACAATGAAACCTGACCCTGCTTTTGCTACTTCACCTATCTTTGTTACTGATAAGGATTATGAATTCTCTGTTGATCCTGATATAATTACTTTGGTTGAATCTGATCCTTTTCATGGTTATGAATCTGAAACTGTTGTGGCACATCTTACTAAATTGAATGATATAGCCACGCTGTTTACTAAAGATGAGAGAACTTGCTACTTTTATATCCTTAAAATATTTTCGTTCTCATTAAAGGGTGATGCTAAGATATGGTTTAATTCTCTTGATCCTGGTTGTGTGCGTAGTCCCCAGGATAAGATTTATTACTTCTCTGCTAAATATTTCCCTGCTCATAAGAAACAAGCTGCTTTAAGGGATATATATAATTTTGTGCAAAATGAAGAAGAGTGTCTCCCACAAGCTTGGGGGAGGCTTCTCCAATTACTTACTGCTTTGCTGATCATCCTCTTAAGAAAAATGAAATACTTGATATCTTTTATAATGGACTAACCAATGCCTCCAGAGATTACCTGGATAGTTGTGCTGGTTCTGTTTTCAGGGAAAGAACACCGGATGAAGCTGAAATTCTATTGAATAATATGTTGACAAATGAAAATAATTGGACACCTCCGGAGCCAATTCCTGAGCCTATTCCTAAACCAACTTCGAAGAAGAGGGGTATTCTATTTCTCAGTCTTGAAGATATGCAAGAGGCAAAGAAATCTATGAAAGAAAAAGGTATTAAAGCTGAAGATGTTAAGAATTTACCTCCAATTGAAGAAATACATGGTCTTAATTTACCGCTTGTTGAGAAACATATAATCTTAATCCTTTACCTATTGAATAAACTCGTGGTCTTGATAACCCGACACAGGTAGTAAAGGTAAATTCTCTCTATAGATATGATAGAGCTGTAATCCCATTTACTAAAGTTGCTAGCCCATGCTTAGATGAGTTTGATAAATTTATGGCTAAGCAAGAAGATTTTAATGCTTATTTTGGTAGAAAATTGAAATACAATTCAAATATGCTTGGACACTTGGGTGATTATATGGCTAATGTTAAAGGTGAACTTAAACTTATTAGTAAACATGCTTCTATGGTTACCACTCAAGTAGAACAAGTACTTAAAGCTCAAAATGATTTGCTCAATGAATTGAATAGTAAGAATAATGATCACGCGGTTAGAGTTATGACTAGAGGTGGTAGAATGACTCAGGAACCTTTGTATCCTGAAGGCCACCCTAAGAGAATTGAGCAAGATTCTCAGAGAAATAATATAGATGCACCTAGTTCTTCTAAAAAGAAGAAAAAGAAAATTGATAGGACTTTGCATGCTTCTAGTGATCCTATTGTTGAAACACCTGAGAATCCAAATGATATTTCTATTTCTGATACTGAAACACAATCTGGTCATGAATCTGAAACTAGTAATAATGCCAATAATAATGTTCATGATGATGCTCAACATAGTAATGATAATGATGTAGAAATTGAACCTACTGTTGATCTTGATAACCCACAATCAAAAAATCAACGTTATGATAAGAAAGACTTTGTTGCTAGGAAACATGGTAAAGAAAGAGAGCCTTGGGTTCAGAAACCCATGCCTTTTCCTCCCAAACCATCCAAGAGAAAGGATGAGGAGGATTTTGAGCGCTTTGCTGAAATGATTAGACCTATCTTTTTGTGTATGCGATTAACTGATATGCTCAAAACCAATCCTTATGCTAAATATATGAAAGGTATTATTACAAATAAAAGAAAGATACCGAAAGCTGAAATTTCCACCATGCTTGCTAATTATACTTTTAAGGGTGGAATACCAAAGAAACTTGGAGATCCCGGTGTACCAACTATACCATGCTCTATTAAAAGAAATTATGTTAAAACTGCGTTATGTGATCTTGGAGCCGGTGTCAGTGTTATGCCTCTCTCTTTATATCGTAGACTTGATTTGAATAAGTTGACACCTACTGAAATATCTTTGCAAATGGTTGATAAATCAACTGCTATACCTATCGGTATTTGTGAGGATGTGCCTGTTGTAGTTGCAAATGTTACTATTTTAACGGACTTTGTTATTCTTGATATTCCCGAGGATGATAGTATGTCTATTATTCTTGGAAGACCCTTTTTGAATACTGCAGGGGCTGTTATTGATTGCACTAAAGGCAATGTCACTTTTCATGTTAATGGTAATGAGCACACGGTACACTTTCCAAGGAAACAACCTCAAATTCATAGTATCAACTCTATTGGAAAAATTCCATCGATTATATTTGGAGGTTTTGAATTTCCTCTTCCCACTATCAAGAAGAAATATGATATTCTCATTATTGGGGATGTGCATATCCCCGTTGAGGTAACATAGTGTTATTCAAAATTTCTCCAGTTCCATGTTATTCGAAATGAGTTCGTTAACAAGACTTGATCAACCTTGTTAGTGGATTCCTTTTTATGATGATGAGATGGATGAAACTAGAAGGCACAACCTTCTGTATCCCACTTTTACTTTCTGTGATTTATATTAAATAAAATAAAAATAAATATTTTTCTGTTATCTGATTATCTGTGCAATATAAAAATACCTCGAAAATAAAAGTTCTCCAAATGTCCTGAAAATTAAATATGATTTTTCTAGAATATTTGAGGATTTATGGAACTGAGAACACACTAGGGGGTCAACCACCTGCCCACGAGGGTGGAGGGCGCGCCTACCCCTCTAGGGCGCGCCCCCTGCCTCGTGGGCCCATAGTGGCCCTCCTCCACTTATTCTTTCACCCACACACTCCTTCTTCCTCCCCCAAACACGAATATCCAACTCAAGCACGAGTTCTAGCTCACTTTTCTACCATTTTCGATCTCCTTGCTCAAAGCACCTCTCATAAAACTGCTTGGGGAGATTGTTCCTTGGTATGTGACTCCTCCATTGGTCCAATTAGTTTTTGTTCTAGTGCTTTATTCATTGCAAATTTTTGCTGCTTAGGTGACCTTGTTCTTGAGCTTGCATGTCAAATTTATATCCTCAAAAGTAGTTTTGATGCATGATATAGGCCATAGGCACTTGTAGGAGTAGTTGCTATCAATATTATTGAGTTTGGTTTACTTTTATTTTGAAGTTACTAAAAAATTAGAATTTTTCAGAGGAAGAAAAATGCTTAGGAAAATGTTCCAAGGTGGTTCTTCAAAGAAGCAAGGACCCAGGCTTGTAATGCGTGATGCTGACGAAGAGCCACCAAGAGATGCTCCAGTGCGTCCTTGTGAGTGGCCTTCTGAAAAATTTATGGATCGAGCAGGAATTAAGGAAGAATTCAACGCATATTTGCATAATGCTGATCTCATGAGCTTCGAGGAAGAGAAGTGCAGCCAGTATCACAATCTCACTAGTTCCTTTGTGAGGAGGTTTGAATTTTCCACTTCACATACTTCTCCAACTGTCCTGTTTGATCTTTATGATAAATCTTATACCATGGACTTAGAGGATTTTACCACTGCATGCAAACTTCCACAATGGGGTAGTATAAGGGATCCTCGCAAATATGAATTTAGAGATTTTCTTGCTAATATAACTGTGGGAGAATCTAGAGATATTACACAAGCTACCATAGGGAGCATTCACTTTCCTGCTATACATTATTTTGCTCTCTTCATAGGTAGATGAATAAATGGTAAAGATGAAGCATGTCACATGTGTGTCCCTAACCTCAGTATTCTTAGGAGTGCTGTGTTAGGAGACAAATCATATAATTTGGGAGCCATTGTTGCACGTAGTTTCCATCTTAATAGATTTAATGGAGATTTCTTTGGTGGAATTTATGCAACCCGCGTAGCTAATTTTCTTGGTATAGATGTGCACGAAGATGATATTGAATTACCTCCTGCCTATCTAGATTTTAATGCTATGGTTCACCACCAGTTTGTCGAGAGGAACGAATCACCTCTCCAGTATCGACTAATCTTTGACAGACGTCGTGCTGTCCGTATTACTTTCCCTGCTCCTGCTTTCTTTGATTATCCGGCAAGAGGAGGATATACTATTACCAGAGAGGAGGCAGATGAGTACGAGAGGAGAGAGGAGGCCGCTCGTCGCCACGCTGCAGCTCAGCAGGCGATAGCTGCTGCATCACAGTACGACCCCAGCTACTATTATGGATATCCGCCAGGCCAGCCGTGGCCATAGACCAACTTAGGCCAAAAGCCTAAGCTTGGGGGAGTATGTATTTCCCACCGACATTACACTCATGTTCACACACTCATTGCTAGATGTTGGTGCTCATACTTTTTTCATTGTATCATCCATGCTAGTTTATTTTCCTTTTTATGCTTTCTTCTTGTGTGTTTGATAAACCTTAAGAAAAACCAAAAAAATTAGTTGTAGCCTTTAATTAATTTACTTTCCATGCTTGTAGTAGTAATTAAGAAGAAAACCCAAAAAGATTTCCTCTTCTTCTTTTGCTTGTTGGGAGCTTTCCCATGTAAATAGTTTTATTTCTTTTCTTTTCTTTGGGGTCGATGGGAGAAGACCATGATTAAATTGTTGAAGTGGCTCTTATATGCATTAATGTTGATCTGACAAAAGAACCCATATTGCCTTGTCTTCTCCTGTTTATTGAATGCCTGCAGATTCCAGCTTAGTCCAATGCACGAGCACTATTATTATTATTCACATCGTTCGGTCGTGCAAGTGAAGGGCAATTATGATGATATATGATGGACTGGCTGACATGAGAAAAGCTGGTATGAACTCGACCTCTTTTGTTTTTGTAAATATGATTAGTTCATCGTTCCCGATTCAGCCTATTATGAATAAACATGTTTGCAATGAAAACTAGAGATCATAGTTTCTTGTGCCATGCTTGATTAGCTATGAGTTATAATGGTTTACCTTGCGTGCCAACACGCTATTAAAATGGTTATGATGTGGTATGATAGGGTGGTATCCTCCTCTGAATGATTTACGTGACTCGACTTGGCACATGTTCACGCATGTAGTTGAAACAAAATCAACATAGCCTTCACGATATTTATGTTCATGGTGGATTATATCCTACTCATGCTTGCATTCAGTGTTGATTAATTTTAATGCATGTTCATGACTGTTGTCTCTTTCTAGCTGGTCGCTTCCCAGTCTTTTGCTAGCCTTCACCTGTACTAAGCGGGAATACTGCTTGTGCATCCAAATCCCTTAAACCCCAAAGTTATTCCACATGACTCCACTATACCTACCTATATACGGTATCTACCTGCCGTTCCAAGTAAATTTGTATGTGCCAAACTCTAAACCTTCAAATAAATATCATGTTTTGTATGCTCGAATAGCTCATGTATCAACTAGGGCTGTCTGTATCTTCCATGTTAGGCGGGTTATTCTCAAGAGGAGTGGACTCCGCTCCTCACTCACGAGATAAATGGCTGATCACCAGGATGCCCAGTCCCAAGCTTTATGCAAACTAAATCAAAATAATTGCAAACAAAACTCCCCCTGGGACTCTTGTTAGTTGGAGGCACTCGTTGTTTCAAGCAAGCCATGGATTGATACTTGTGGTGGAAGAGGGAGCATAAACTTTACCATTCTGTTTGGGAACCGCCTATAATGTGTGTAGCATGGAAGATATCACCATCTCTTGGTTGTTATGTTGACAATGAAAGTATACCGCTCAAAATATTATTCACCTCTGTTTCAAAACCGAGCACTGGCACCTCTACAAATCCCTGCTTCCCTCTGCGAAGGGCCTATCTATTTACTTTTATGCTGAGTCATCACCCTCTAATTAAAAAGCACCAGTTGGAGAGCACTGATGTCATTTGCATTCATTATTGTTAGTTTACATTGAGTATGACTTGACTGGATCTCTTTTACCATGAATTACAATGTCTAGTCAGTCCTTGGTCTTTAAAGGTGCTCTGCATTTATGTTTTGCGGTCTCAGAAAGGGCTAGCGAGATACCACCTTGTTATATCATATTACGATTGTTTGGAGAAAGTGTTGTCATCCGAGTTTTATTATTATGGCTCGCTAGTTGATTATGCTATTGATATGAGTAACTTGAGACCTATGCGTTATTGCAAATGTGGTTAGTTATAATCTTTGCTAAAAACTTGAATGTTGGCTTTACATATTTACAACAACAAGAGCAAACAGAGTTTGTAAAAGTTTTTCTTTATCACTTTCAGTTTATCAACTGAATTGCTTGAGGACAAGCAAAGGTTTAAGCTTGGGGGAGTTGATACATCTCTAACGTATCTACTTTTACAAACACTTTTGCCCTTGTTTTGGACTCTAACTTGCATGATTTGAATGGAACTAACCCGGACTGACGCTGTTTTCAGCAGAATTACCATGGTGTTATTTATGTGCAGGAGCAAACGTTCTCGGAATGACCTGAAACTTCACGGAGACACTTTTCAAAAAATAAGAAAAATACCTGCCAAAGATGAAGGCCAGGGGGCCCACCACCTTGCCATGAGGGTGGGGGCACGCCTGCCCCCGTAGGGCACGCCCCCTACCTTGTGGGCCCCCTGTTGCCTCTCCGACTCCAACTCCACCTCCATATATTGAGTTTCGGGGAGAAAAAACAGAGAGAAGAAATCATCGTGTTTTACGATACGGAGCCGCCGCCAAGCCCTAAAACCTCTCGGGAGGGCTGATTTGGAGTCCATTCAGGGCTCCGGAGAGGGGAATCCGTCGCCATCGTCATCATCAACCATCATCCATCACCAATTTCATGATGCTCACCGCCGTGCGTGAGTAATTCCATCGTAGACTTGCTGGACGGTGATGGGTTGGATGGGATCTATCATGTAATCGAGTTAGTTTTGTTAAGGTTTGATCCCTAGTATCCACTATGTTCTGAGATTGATGTTGCTATGACTTTGCTATGCTTAATGTTTGTCACTAGGGCCCGAGTGCCATGATTTCAAATCTGAACCTATTATGTTTTCATCAATATATGAGTGTTCTTGATCCTATCTTGCAAGTCTATAGTCACCTATTATGTGTTACGATCCATTAATCCCGAAGTGACAATAATCGGGATACTTACCGGTGATGACCGTAGTTTGAGGAGTTCATGTATTCACTATGTGTTAATGCTTTGTTCCGGTTCTCTATTAAAAGGAGGCCTTAAATCACTTAGTTTCCATAAGGACCCCGCTGCCACGGGAGGGAAGGACAAAAGATGTCATGCAAGTTCTTTTCCATAAGCAAGTATGACTATGTTTGGAATACATGCCTACATTATATCAACAAACTGGAGCTAGTTATGTGTCACCCTAGGTTATGACTGTTACATGATGAACCGCATCCAGCATAATTCTCCATCACTGATCCATTGCCTATGAGCTTTCCATATATTGTTCTTCGCTTATTTACTTTTCCGTTGCTATTGCTATCATCACAACAAAATACCAAAAACATTACTTTTATTACTGCTACCTTTTGTTACCGTTATCATTACTATCGTATTACTTTGCTACTAAACCATTTGCTGCAGATATTAAGTTTCCAGGTGTGGTTGAATTGACAACTTAGCTACTTGTTGGGGATATTACCACTAGGCGTGAACCGGCCTGCTTGGGCCGGGATAACTTCATTAGTGGTATAAACAGATGAAGGCCCAAGGCCTATAGCCGGTTTAGAACCTGTAGCCGGAAACCGGCCTGATGTGTAACTTGTATTGTAAGTTAGGAACAGAGAGATACCAACCGGGATACGAGTATGGACCGGTTGGGACTCTATGGACCGACAGGCGTCACCCGTGTATATAAGGGGACGACCCGGCGGCGGTTCAGGAGAAGAACGACAACTCGAGTCTAGGCGAAGCTTGTTTGCTCCCTAGCCATCGAGACCACATCAATTCCATCGCAACTAGACGTAGGCTTTTACCTTCATTGAAGGGGCCGAACTAGTATAAAACCCTCGTGTCTTTGTGTCCGCTTTAACCCCTTCAAGTAAACTCGTAGCGATGGCTCCACGACTAAGTCCTTTCGCTAGGACATCTGCCGTGACAAGTCCACGACAGTTGGCGCCCACCGTGGGGCTATCGCACGATGGTTTGACGATCTTGGAGGGCAAGCTCAAAGGACTCGAAGGCTATGCTGTGGGCCAGATGACCAAGAGTCGTCGTGGCAAGATCTACATCGACGACGCAGGATGGGGTCCCGAGGCCGATTCGATTGAGTACGGGTACCGGGTCCCCTTTGGTGGCATACACGTTTTCATCGGCAAGATCGGTGAGCCGGGGCCTGAGCCGGACATCTGCATCGACCTCGTCGAGACGGCTCAGCGTGCGAGATCTACCCAGGCTAAACCGGCCGTGAAGCGTGCCTTCGTTGGAGTCATCCACGGAGGAGAGCGTG
Organism: Triticum aestivum; assembly: GCF_018294505.1. Lineage (NCBI taxonomy): Eukaryota > Viridiplantae > Streptophyta > Magnoliopsida > Poales > Poaceae > Triticum > Triticum aestivum. The sequence continues at coordinate 407,627,292 of NC_057806.1, forward strand.
AGGACGAGTCAGAACACGGTAGCGAGACCGTCGTCTATTCCGGCGACGAGTCCTCGACCGGAGAGACCGAATCACTATACCAGTTACAAGACGACCAGGTTAGGGGCTGTTCCGATGGCGACAGTATTCCGGACCCCCCAGGCCAGGTCAACCGGGTTGGAATATTCATGGCCGGCACACAGGCGGCGAATCACTCTTCGACCGCCGCAGCGATGCTCTCCGGATCAGCAGCGGCAGCAGCAGCAGGGGCAGGAGGCCTTGTGCGCCCGCCGGTTCAAGTTCTATCTGATCTGTTTGATGCACTAGCCGCGCTTATGGCAGAGGACAATCCGGCGGATCAGGAGGCCCATAATGCGGAAATTGCAAAGGTGAGAGAGCAGATCGTGCAAGCCAAAGCGGATCTGGCAGCAGAAAAAGACAGGATGGCCGCAGAGCGGGCCGCTTTGGACGCCCAGGCTTATAAGCTCATGCTTGACCAGAACGCATCACAGGAGGTCTTAAAGCGGAAGCACAGATCACGCCTGCCGTTAGGGTTTGATCCCCGGAATCTCTTTCACACTCCAGGAGCTGGACCCAGTAATCCGCCGCAGCACCTGGAGACAAACCAGATTGAGGCACCAGGACCAGGGGGACGGTCCAACCTCGCCTGATGGAACCTCCTCAGCAGAACATTGTGATTCTTCCGCCGGTCCAGACGCCCCCAGGTCATTATTCTAATCCTATGGACAACCTTGTTGCAGCTGCCGCGCGATTAGAGGCTATCCCAGTTGAAGGGGACTCTCCGCAAGCGATAGAGACGCGCCGGGTTAAGGAGCTTCTCCGGACCGCGCTGATTCAGCAGGAAGCATATTCATACAGCCGTGATCGGATTCACTCTACGCCCCGTCCAAGCCGGAGCTATAGCAGGCGCTTGGATGAACCGGCCATATCGAGCAATGCGCGAGGCCGTGAAGCGGCCCATGGCAACAACCTGGCAGGTGGTGTTCGCGATGCTCAGGATGTGGTGGACCGGGCCCGGGCACGAGGGAGGCCGAGTTAGCAGCACAGGATGATACGGGTCAACTTACACTGGTTCGCCCTACCACCTTCGCCGGACCAGGAGTCGCATCCGCTTTGGGAGTGCCTTGTTTAATCCCCGCTTTACGCAATGTGCGCCTGCCCAAAGATTTCAAGGGTCCACGCAAGGTGCCGAATTACACCGCTGATTTATCCCCTGAAGCGTGGATAGAGAGTTATGAGATGGCCATGGAGATGTTAGACATGGATGAGACCGCGTGTGCAAAATACTTCACCATGATGCTTGAAGGCACGTCTTGTACCTGGTTGAAGAGCCTACCGCCCAATTCTGTCGGCTCATGGGCCCAGTTGCGGGCCCGGTTTATCCAGAATTTCAAGGATACGTGTAAGCAGCCCAAGTCCATAGTAGACCTGGCGGCTTGTGTCCAGGGGGAAGGAGAATCAACGACCCATTGGGTGCGCCGCGTTTCGGAAATTTTGCACTCGTCCGACAGGATTAATGCTGACTCTGCGATCTTAACCCTGGAAGGCAACTGCCGGTTTGAGCCTTTAAAATTGAAATTGGGACGCATGAAGCGGTTCTGTAATGACATGGGAACCCTCATGGCCGCTCTAGTGAAGTATGCTGATTCGGATAGTACCAAGGATCCCGAGACTGATGATGATGAAGCAGGGAAGGGAAGGAAGAATAGCAACTCCAAACAGCAGCAGTACAAACCGGCGGGTCATGGAAACAGAGGCAAGCGCAAGGCGGATGGCAGCATGGACTTTGTGGCCAACACTAATGCACAGGACAGGGGGCAGCGGCGTAGAGGTAAAGCGGCAAATCGTAATGGGGCTCCCAATCCTAACGCAAGCCGCTTGAGTTATTTGCTGAATCAGCCTTGCCCGAAGCACGGGACGAAGGAGGCGCCGGCTAACCATCTTTGGAAGGATTGTTATATCATGCAGGAGTTTAAAAACTCTAATGCCTTCCGGTATGATCACGGGTCAGGTGGCGGTTCAGGATCCGGTTTTCATGGGCCGGATCACGATGGAGCTTCCGGTTCAGGTCACAATCAGGGCGGTCACAATCACCAGAATAATCAGAACAGCCAGCAGCAGCAGCAGCAGTCGGGTTATCAGAGCCAGCCAAAACAGTTGAACAATGGGCAATATCATGTTTTCACAACTAGCTTGGATAAACGCGACCGGAAACTCCACAAGCGAGCGGTGAATTATGTTGAACCGGCCTTACCACGTTACTTGCGCTGGTCGGAGCAGCCTATCGTGTGGAGCAGAGAGGATCACCCGCCCCGGGTTGATAATCGCCAGCTAGCATTAGTGGTAGACCCTCAGGTGGGGGGTTATAAATTCACCAAGGTACTCATGGATGGAGGAAGCAGTATTAACATACTGTACTATGAGACATTCCGCCGCATGGGTTTAACAGACAAAGATCTCAGACCGTCTAATAGGGTGTTCCATGGTGTGGTGCCTGGCAAATCTGCATATCCTCTTGGTAAGATAGCCCTGGGCGTTGCTTTTGGGGACGAGCATGACTCCCGGTCGGAAAAACTAACATTTGAGGTGGTGAAGATCCGGAGCCCATATCATGCCTTGTTTGGCCGGCCGGCTTACGCCAAGTTCATGGCGCGGCCTTGTTGTATCTACTTGCAGCTCAAGATGCCGGGTTACAAGGGGACAATAACGGTTCATGGGAGCCGTAGGGTCGCTTTGGAATGTGAGGAAGGTGATGCGGCTTATGCAGAGTCGGTCTGTGCCACGGAGGAGTTGAAATACTATAAGGACAATGTTGATCCGGCGGATATGACTCCTTTGAAGAAGCCGACTACAGAGCATGATTCAGATCTGAAGTTCAAATCGGCAGCTGAGACCAAGCTTGTTGACTTCGTGCCCGGCGATTCATCTAAGCAGTTCACTGTCAGTTCCAATTTGGATCCCAAATAGGAAAGCGCGCTCGTCGAGTTCATCCGTGAGAATCGGGACATCTTCGCATGGAAACCATCCGACATGCCAGGTGTACCGAGGGAACTCGCTGAGCACACTCTTAATGTGGATCCTAGGTATAAACCGGTGAAACAATTCCTCCGCCGGTTTAACGAAGAAAGGCGAAAGGCCATTGGAGAGGAAGTGGCCAGGCTTTTGGCAGCTGGCTTTATCATTGAGGTGTTCCATCCAGAGTGGCTTGCTAATCCGGTGCTGGTTCTTAAGAAAAATGGCACTTGGCGTATGTGTGTGGATTACACAGATCTTAACAGGGCCTGTCCAGCGGATCCTTTTGCCCTCCCCCGCATTGACCAGATCATTGATGCCACGGCGGGTTGTGAGCGTTTGAGTTTTTTGGATGCATACTCTGGATATCATCAGATCAAAATGGCGGTTAAGGACCAGGAGAAAACAGCGTTTATTACTCCCTTTGGAGCCTTCTGCTATGTATCTATGCCCTTCGGACTCAAGAGTGCCCAAGCCACCTATCAACGGTGTGTACAGAATTGCCTGCATAAACAGATCGGCCGCAATGTGCACGCCTATGTGGATGATATTGTAGTAAAGTCAAGGCAGAAGGAGACGCTGGTGGATGACTTGAAGGAAACCTTTGACAACTTGCGGGTTTACAAGATGATGCTTAATCCGGCCAAGTGTGTCTTTGGTGTTCCGGCAGGCAAGTTACTGGGTTTCCTGGTGTCTAATAGAGGAATTGAGGCTAATCCGGAGAAGATTACAGCTATCACCTCCCTGGCTAAACCGAAGTGCATCAATGATGTTCAGCGTTTGGCGGGCCGAATCGCCGCACTAAGCCGGTTTATCAGCCGCCTCGGAGAGAAGGCCATTCCTTTGTACCAAATGCTGAGGAAGACAGACCATTTCATTTGGAGTCCGGCTGCTGATGAAGCATTTGAGGACTTGAAGCGGCAGTTAGCCAATCCGCCTGTTCTTGCAGCTCCGGTCGACAAGGAGCCACTATTATTATACGTAGCAGCCAATGCTCGGGCAGTTAGCATGGCTATTGTGGTGGAACGCAAGGAGGTAGGCAAGGAGTATCCGGTTCAGCGGCCGGTTTATTACATCAGCGAGGTGCTTATTGAATCCAAGCAAAGGTATCCGCATTGGCAGAAGCTGGTCTGTGGTGTTTTCATGGCCAGTCGGAAGTTGAAGCAGTATTTTCAAGGGCACCCCATCACAATGGTCAGTTCAGCTCCCTTGGGTGATATCATACAGAACCGGGAGGCGACTGGCCGGATTGCCAAGTGGGCTATAGAGCTTGGGCCACAAGGACTGAAGTATGTGCCTCGGATGGCGGTGAAGTCTCAAGCACTTGTTGATTTCATCAATGACTGGACGGAGCTACAAGCACCAGAGGAGAAGCCGGATCACACATATTGGACTATTAATTTTGATGGATCCAGGCAACTGGAAGGCTCGGGGGCTGGAGTCGTTTTAACTTCCCCACGAGGCGATAAGTTTTCTTATGTTCTCCGCTTAATGTTCCCTTGCACTAATAATGCAGCTGAGTATGAAGCCTTGCTCCATGGTCTCCGGATGGCTAAAGAGATGAACTTAAGCCGGGTTAAGTGCTTTGGTGACTCGGATCTCGTGGTTCAATAGGTGTCTGGCACTTGGGATTATAGCGACCCGCTCATGACTGCATATCGTCAGGAAGTGGATAATATTGCGGGTTGCTTCCAGGGTTATCAAGTGGATCATGTGGACCGTCGGAAGAATGAAGCGGCGGACGCTTTAAGCCGTTTGGGCTCTCAGCGCAAATCGGTCCCGCCTAATATCTTTCTGGACGTGCTGCACAACCCGTCAGTCAAGCTCCCAGGTGAAGCGGATTTGGCTATTCCTGATCCGGAGGCTCAATTGGTGGCAGCATTGCATGCTATTCCGGATTGGACAGTTCCTTATCTTATGTACATGAACCGGGGGGAGTTACAAGAGGATGAGATTCTAGCCAGGCAAATAGTCCGGCGATCCAAGTCTATGAAGATTGTCAATGGTGAATTGCATCGTCGCAGTGTATCAGGGCCGTTTCAACGTTGTGTTTCTCCTGAGGAAGGCTGTGAAATCTTAAGAGAAATCCATGAAGGGGATTGTGGACACCACGCCGGTTCAAAGTCTCTGGTGGCAAAGGCGTTTCTTCACGGGTTCTACTGGTTGACAGCGCATGCTGACGCGGAGGACTTGGTTAAACGGTGTGATGGATGTCAGAAATTTTCAAGGCGTGCTCATGTGCCGGCTCAAGAATTGAGGATGATCCCAATAACGTGGCCGTTTGCAACTTGGGGGCTGGATATGGTCGGACCTTTTAAAAGATCCAAGGATAAGAAAACCCACCTTTTGGTGGCAGTTGACAAATTTACCAAGTGGGTTGAAGCGGAGCCTATCAGCAAGTGTGATGCAGCAACAGCGGTGCAGTTCATCAAAAAGGTGATTTTCCGGTTTGGCTTTCCACACAGTATCATTACTGACAATGGTACCAATTTATCTAAGGGCGCTATGAAGGAGTTCTGTGAACGAGAGCATATCCGGCTTGACGTGTCGTCAGTGGCACACCCCCAGTCCAATGGACAGGCAGAACGAGCTAATCAAGAGATCTTGTGAGGCATCAAACCCCGGCTTATGGTCCCATTGCAAAGAACAGCAGGATGTTGGGTTGAAGAGCTACCATCTGTGCTATGGAGTATCAATACTACGCCAAACCGATCCACAGGATACACGCCATTTTTCATGATCTACGGAGCAGAGGCAGTTCTCCCTAGTGATATCTGGCATGATTCGCCTCGGGTGGCAGCTTATGTCGAAGCGGACAATGAGACAGCATGGCAAGACGCTTTGGACCTATTGGACGAGGAGCGTGATATAGCAGCTGCCCGTTCGGCGATTTACCAACAAGATCTTCGTCGCTATCACAGTCGCCGGGTTAGAACCAGAACTTTTCAAGAAGGAGATTTGGTGCTTCGGCTCATCCAAGACCAAACAGATATACACAAGTTATCTCCACCTTGGGAGGGACCTTTCATGGTCAGCAAGAATCTGCACAACGGGTCGTACTATCTGATTGATATTCGAGAGCATAAAGACTCACGTACATCAGAGGAGGAGACTAACAGGCCGTGGAATATAGCTCATCTTCGGCCTTACTACACTTGAGCCATCGGCTCTATCTATGTACATATCATGACAGTGTATATATTATCTTTGATATAATAAAACCGGAGCCTCAGCTAAAGCGGGATCTCTGTCTTTCTTATCATGCGTGGTTACATGGAGTGGCTCTGTTTTTAAAGCGGACTCCGGTTTACCCCTTGACATTTGCTTTTTATACATCACTGGGGGCCTTGGTCGTGTCCGAACCAACGCGACACCTTTTGATAGGCGACAACCACCAGATCACTTGGGGACATGGTCAAGTCTGAACCAGTCACGCCTCTTGGTCGGCCTAAGGCCACAAAATCACTTGGGGGCTTGGTCGAACCCGAACCATTGCCACGCCTCTTGATCTGGCATATATGCCACGAATCATTTGGGGACCTGGCTGACTTGAATCATTGTCACTCCTATTGGGGGCTTGGTCCTGTCCGACCATGGTAATACCATCTGATCAGCTCAGTATAGCATATTTTTGCAAACAGTTTTTATCGTTGCCTTGGTTTTCATGGTATTTTCATGGCTTGTTTGTTCTTAGTTTTTTGTTGGATTCCTTTTTTGTTGGATTCCTTTTATGGCATATTGATTCCCCTTTAATCCGGAGAAGTATGCCCGGTTTAGCCTATGGATTTGATTCCCCTTTAATCCGGAGAAGTATGCCCGGTTTATTTTTTTTCCTGTTAACATCATGGAGTAACAAGGGGGTTTATATTGACCCAGTACGGTCTATACGGGAGCTGTTTTCTCCCCCCTTGTTGACGGTAATGGTTTATAAAACCTCCGCTTCAAAGCTTGGCTAAACCAGCTTCATGCCAAGACATGGCAGGAAATATGAATGGAGGTTTTTTCGAACAAAAGCTTCAGTACTTATGCACGAAGGCATATTGAAGATAGAAGTATTAACTATCCTGTTACAAGGCATCACGGTGCCCGAATAAAGATCATTTGTTATTTTGGAAAGATTCCAAGGACAGCTATACAAACCGGCTCCCGGTTTAGGCCTGCTCCTCGTCATCATCCGCTTCAGCTTCTTCGTCCCTACCCATTGGCTGGAAATCAACAGTGGTCCAGTCGATTCCCATTAAAGCTTGGAAAACAGCCTCTTCATGTATCAGGGAAGACGGTTCAATATCAGGAGCGTAAGTGTGCTTACGGATTGGAGGGATCAGATTCTCCACTTCAAGAGTTGGGGCAGGCACTCGCTTGTTCTGGTCATTGTATTGTGCTTGATAATGCGTCAAGTCTGCCTCTTCAGCTAGCTGACAAGCCAGAGGGCGCACTGCACGGTTTATTGCCCTTAAATCCTCTTCGTTGAATTCAGAGCCATCTTCCTTCAGGCTGGGATAGCCTTGAGATGCTTCCACAGGGTCGAAATCTGGCACCCATGCCTTTGCCCGGATCAAGGCATTAATAGCTCCGGTTCGAGCAGCAGATTTCTTCAGCTCCTCCATCCGGGCCGGAAGCATCGACAACATGTTAAGAGTGTCCTGGATTAAAGAAGGTGCCGGGTTGTTATGAGAGGCTGTGGTGATGATCCGCTGGGCTCCGCTATATAATTGTTCCACTAAGGTGTAGGCAGCCTTCAGTTTCTTCCGCACATCATTTCCCAAGTGCCCGATGCGTGTGCCTACAACAATATAGGGACGGTTTCAAACCGGATTTACGCTGCAGCAAGTTCAAATTATCACAAAAGTTAAAAGGAGCTTACCAAAGATCGCAGTGGTCATGGAGTGTATTTGCCGTTTTACGGACGTCAGTTCATCTGCCACCGGTTTAAGGGCAGCTTCAGCATTTTCCGCTCTTTTGGTTAAAGTAGCCTTCTCAGTGGCCCAATCAGCCCGCTCTTTCTTGAAGCCTTCCTTCAGCTGTTCAGCGGTGCTCAAGGCACTGGTTAATTCTTCCTTTGCCTTGTCTGTTTTAGCTTGTTGAGTTTTCAAGGCCTCCTGCATATCAGCAATCCGGTCCTCCTTGATTCTCACCTCAGCCTGCATACAGACAGCATTTAGCTTTAAACAAGCGGTCCAAGAAATTGAAGTATCAACCACATAACAAAGTTATACGCCTGATACTTGGGGGCTAATGAACCTTTAGTTTTCAAAAGTTACTAGATTGCAAAGTCCCAAGCTCAATACAGGTATTCAACTTGGCACTTGGGGGCTAATGGCTATTTGCTCAAATTATGTTCTAAGGGTAGTCTTCTGTTGGAGCCCCGGTCTAATTCTGCTAAATTAAACCGGCCCTTGGGGGCTATATTAATGGATTTCAAAAGTGTTGAGGATCATATTCAAGTCCCGGTTTGACGAAGGCTACAAACCGCCCCTTGGGGGCTAGGAGGATTGATGCAAAGGCAGTCAGTAAAGAAGTAAGTTACCTCAAATTTATCCCTCATCATTTTTACCAGACCAGCTTCACAGTCACGGCTAGTATAAAGCCGGTTTAGATAGCCGGAATGAAGATCTTGGGCACTCAGAGCAGCATATGTCTCCAGTTCAACATCCCATTTTTCTTTATTCAGAGCGGAAAAATCCTCTTTTATGGTATGCTTGGTTAAGGTGACAGGATTCCCGGGTTCAAAGCGGCCTACACCGGTAATCACAACATCATCATCTTTGGACTCGCCGGTTTGTGTTCGTGTGATCGGTTTGTCAGCAGGATTGTGGGATTTCTCAATCCGGACGGAGCTGACAGGCGGGTCAGCAAAGACTGAAGTATTAATAGGCCTCTCTTCGGGAATAGCATCGTCTTGTAAAGGAGGATCATTGGGAATATCCTCAGGAGCAAATGCTTCAAGATCTGGCGTTTTGTCATGTTCTGGGGCTACATCTTCTTCAGCCATCGAGACCACATCAATTCCATCGCAACTAGACGTAGGCTTTTACCTTCATCGAAGGGGCCGAACTAGTATAAAACCCTCGTGTCTTTGTGTCCGCTTTAACCCCTTCAAGTAAACTCGTAGTGATGGCTCCACGACTAAGTCCTTTCGCTAGGACATCTGTCGTGACAAGTCCACGATACTACTAATACTTGGGAATATTCTTTGGCTCCCCTTGTGTCGAATCAATAAATTTGGGTTGAATACTCTACCCTCGAAAACTGTTGCGATCCCTTATACTTGTGGGTTATCATCCGGCTGTCCGAAGACCCCTTAATCTAGGACTCCCTCAGTAGCCCCTGAACCAGGCTTCAATGACGATGAGTCCTGTGCGCAGATTGTCTTCGGCATTGCATGGCTGGTTCCTTCTCCGAATACTCCATAGAATGTTTTTAACACAAGGATCGTGTCCGGCTCTGCAAAACAAATCCCGCATACCACCGTAGAGAGTACAATATTCCACAAATCTAATCCACTGACAACTTTTCCTAACGTGACCCCACGCCATGATCCGGTCTTTATTCGAACCATTCTCCCTAACCAGCTAATGCGCATGTCGCGAGGCGGTTTTATGGGCATGTCTTATCGAAGCAGAGATCGTGTACTCCTATCTCGGGATTCTCAACAATACGGGTATGGGTAATCCAACCGCGTCTTTAGCACGACGCTTGGGGAATAAGCGAGTTTACCGGGCAAGTGGGGAGGCACTGGATCCCTGCCGCCTTTATAAGGAGATAAGGACTCCCCTTTTTCATCCACGCCTTCTTCTTCTGCTTTATCCATTCCCCTCCACTCGAGCCACAACGCCCAAGCGTTCTTCCTCTCTGGCCACAAAGGCCTTCCGAAAATGTCTAGATCCGGAGCAGGAGGCAAATGGATGGCCTCTACCGTCTGGGAGAAGGATATCAAAAAGCTTCGGGAGGCCGGGTACCTGGCCAGGACAGATTGTCCCTACTCTGGAACCCCACGAGAGGGTTGTTTTCCTCCCTCATTTTGTCTGCGGGCTGGGGTTTCCCCTCCACCCATTCGTTCACGGCATCATGCATTACTATGGGATCGATTTTCATGATTTATCCCCCAATTCCTTCCTCAACATCTCGACGTTTATCGCCGTGTGCGAGGCCTTTCTCCGCATCTCGCCACACTTCGGCTTATGGCTGAAGATCTTTAATGTGAAGCCCAAGGTAGTGGGCGGTGAGCACACCGAGTGCAGAGGCGCCATGGAGAGCAAGATGCCCAATGTCACATGGCCAACAGGTACTTTCAATGATTCCGTCAAAGGGTGGCAGCAGCAATGGTTTTACATCACTGAGCCGCTCGGCACGAAATGGGCCGCTGCTCCTGAATTCCGATCCGGAGCCCCCCTGCGGCTTACGTCCTGGCCCAAGAAGGGCCTAGGGTGAAAGGATCGAGAAGAGGTGAATAGAGGGGGGTGAATAGACCCTAATCAAGAAAAGTTGCAGTTTTTAATTTCCTTTGGTTGATGTGGAGTTCGAGCACAAGTTTAAACAAACACAATACATACCAAACAAACATGCAAGCATACAAAGAGTATATGAGCAGCGGAAAGTAAAGCATGCAAGTTGCAAGAATGTAAAGAGTTGAGATTGGAGTGTGCAAACGCAATTTGGAGACACGGAGATTTTTGGCGTGGTTCCGATAGGTGGTGCTATTGTACATCCACGTTGATGGAGACTTCAACCCACGAAGGGTAACGGTCGCGCGAGTCCACGGAGGGCTCCACCCACGAAGGGTCCACGAGGAAGCAACCTTGTCTATCCCACCATGGCCGTCACCCACGAAGGACTTGCCTCACTAGGGTAGATCTTCACGAAGTAGGTGATCTCCTTGCCCTTACAAACTCCTTGGTTCAACTCCACAATCTTGTCGGAGGCTCCCAAGTGACACCTAGCCAATCTAGGAGACACCACTCTCCAAGAAGTAACAAATGGTGTGTTGATGATGAACTCCTTGCTCTTGTGCTTCAAATGATAGTCTCCCCAACACTCAACTCTCTCTCATAGGATTGGATTTGGTAGAAAGAAGATTTGAGTGGAAAGCAACTTGGGGAAGTCTAGAGATCAAGATTTATGTGGTTGGAATGGAATATCTTGACCTCAACACAAGTGTAGGTGGTTCTATCTCCAAAAATGTGTATTGGAAGTGTAGGCATATTCTGATGGCTCTCTTCACGAATGAAGAGTGGGTGGAGGGGTATATATAGCCTCCACACAAAATCTAACCGTTACACACAAATCACCAAACTCGGTTGGACCGAATCATTAAACTTGGTGGGGCCGATTTAGTTCAAAATGTAAACGTTGGGATTCTCGGTAGGACCGACATGTCAACTCGGTGGGACCGATGTCATTAGGGTTAGGGCATAACATAATCTCGGTGAGACCGACTACACAAACTTGGTGAGACCAATTTTGGTAATAGCCAAACAGAGAGTTGGTCAGGCAAACTCGGTGGGACCGATTAGCTCTTTCGGTTGGACCGAAACAATACGAAAGGGAAACAGAGAGTTTGCATTGCAATCTCGGTGGGACCAATCGCTCATCTCGGTTAGACCGAAACGTTATGAAAGGAAACAGAGAGTTTGCAACCCCATCTCGATGAGACCGACACCCCTATCGGTGAGACCGAATTGATTAGGGTTTCTAGCAGTGGCTATGTCAACTGAACTCGGTGGTTCTGGATGAGAAACTTCGGTGGGCCCGACTTGGAATTTTTGGTTTAGGATGTATGTGGAAGTGATAAAGTGGTTGAAGGCTTTGGAGCATATCACTAAGCACTTTGACCAAGATTCTCATTAAGCAACACCTCATCCCTTCTTAATAGTATTGGCTTTCCTATGGACTCAATGTGATCTTGGATCACTAAAATAGAAAATGTAGAGTCCTGAGCTTTGAGCTTGAGCCAATCCTTTGTCCTTAGCATATTGAAGGGGTTCCACATCCTTTTGTCCATGCCACTCCATTGTTGAACTTGTCTGAAACATACTAGGTAGAAACATTAGTCCAACAAGAGATATGTTGACATTAATTACCAAAATCACCTAGGGAGCACTTGTGCTTTCAATCTCCCCCTTTTTGGTAATTGATGACAACATACATAAAAGCTTTAGATAAAGATATAGAGAACGACAAGTAAAGCTTTGGAAAGACATGTAACATGCAAAGGCTCCCCCTATATATGTATGCAATCGTATAGATGTGAAACATAGGAGTATGTGAATGCATAAGCATGACAGAGTAAGCCATGTGTTACATGTATCTTGGCTATATGCATCAGAGTGAAAGATGTAAGTGTAGGAAATGTGCCTTCATGCTCATGAGTCCTTCTTGCAAACAATATGTACATCAGCAAGAAATCCTCAGGCACATGACTGTGATGTGTATACTTACCTTATGGTCTTGAGTTGGCTTAGAAGGGAATGGAATTAAGTAAACAAGGTTAGATAACACAGATACATCTACTAGCCAAAGCAAACAAAAGAACCACAAGAGTACCAAGACTGGGATGACATGTAGAGAGTGAGTACTGAGTACTCTATTGGATATAGACATGCCCCCAAAGGTAAAGATGTGCAATAGAATCAGAGATTTCCTCCCCTTTAGATGTCTTGCTCCCCCTGATCTTGAATGGGATATTGGGAGAAGACCGGGAACAGAAAATCAGAGCAAAAGAGAAAAAAAAACAGAGCTAATGCAAGCAATCAAATATGATGAACATGTATTTCCCCTCTTAAAGACATGTAACTTCTCTCCTCTTGAACACCAAGCATCTGGGGTTTTCTTGCTTTCTTCCCCTTGAGTGTTCTCTCCCCCTATAGAAATGATTAAGCATAGAGCTTTGATGTGATCTCTCTCTCCCCCTTTAACATCAACTTCCAAGAAGGGCCCTTCTGGATTTTTGTTTTATTGCAGAAGGGTTTGGTCCTTGAGTCACAAAGCAAGTCGAATGTGATGCTGGTAGAGGACAAGAATTATTGAGTGGAGTTGGAGCAAAAATGTATGCAGGAATAAGTGGCAAGTTGTCTTTCCTGTAATGAAATCGGTAGCACCGAGTTGTGTGCTTCGATGGCATCGAGTGAACTCGGTTGGGACGAAGGAAACAAACCGGTGTGACCGAGTTCACCGCAGTAAAAACAATTGTTACCTCAGCTCACTAGGCACTTTAAGATCTCATAAGGATTTTCAGGGAATTTGCTGAAAGATTTGCAATGAATTGGATGCAGAAAATGCAGAATAACAAGAAAGAAAAGAAATAAAGAGATCTAGATGAAGTTTTTTTGAAAGGGGAAAACACAAATGCAAGAGATAAATGCAAGAGGAAACACAAGAGAACTTCATCTAGAATTGGGCGGTGACAAAGTCACCTATGTTAGAGTATATTGACTTAGGAGTCAAGTGAGGTCACTTGATCTTTGTTCAAACTCATCGTTTAAGCTCAAAATGGGGTTACCATTTTCGGTTAAGCATCTTGATGTATTTCACATCTTGTTGAGTTGCTTTGACTCATGTCTTGGAGTAAAGCTTCTCTAAGATGGAATAACATACCTTGGGTGGTGGTGTTGATCTTGATCATGTAGTTGAACTTGTGTGGGTTGCTCAAGGTTGATGTAGCTCATCAAGAGTTGGGAGCACCACCTTAGATTTTGAGTTTATCTTCCTACATGAGTTAGCTTTGGAAGGAAGAGCACTTGTGTATCCAAAATGACAATCATAAATCTTAATGTAGAATTTGTCAAAGGATATGTTTGAAGGGTTTTGTGCTTCCTTGTCTTCAATCACCATTATGGAGATACTTGATGATGTAGAGATTGCTCAAGATGTGAGTGAGTTGCAATCTCATGGATTTAGATTCATCCAAGTATCTACAAGGTTTAGATAGCATGCAAGGGTGCAAAAATATCCAAGACATAGAGATAGCATCATGAAAGAAATATCAAGGATTAGTCAAAGGCTCATGCCTTGCATGTATCCAAATGGACTTCCTACTCCAAGTTTGAAGCATCAATGATGTTCAATTCGCCTCTCAAACGGCAAAAGACTTTCTCATCAAGCGGTTTTGTAAATATATCCGCTAATTGCTTATCGATGCGAACATGCTTAAGATCAATGTCCCCTTTGGCAACGTGATCTCGAATGAAATGATGACGAAATTCAATATGCTTAGTTCGAGAATGTTGCACAAGATTGTGAGTAATCTTAATAGCACTTTCGTTGTCACAAAGCAATGGAACATGTTTCACATATATCCCATAATCTTTAAGAGTTTGGGTCATCCAAAGTAATTGAGCACAACATGATCCAGCAGCAATTTATTCTGCTTTGGCGGTGGATAAGGATACCGAGTTTTGTTTCCTGGAGGTCCAAGACACAAGAGATCTACCAAGAAATTGACAAGTACCCGAAGTGGACTTTCTATCAACCTTGTCGCCGGCATAGTCCGAATCGGAGTAACCAACAAGATCGAAAGAAGACCTCTTAGGATACCAAATGCCAAAATTTGGTGTGTATATTAAGTATCTCACTATCCTTTTCACAGCCTTAAGATGACAATCTTTAGGGGCCGCTTGATAACGTGCACACATGCACACACTTAGCATAATGTCAGGACGGGAGGCACATAGATATAATAATGAACCAATCAGAGAGCGGTAAACCTTTTGATCAACTGGTTCACCATCTTTGGTCAAATCAAGATGTCCACTAGTAGGCATGGGTGTAGACACACCTTTGCATTCTTGCATATTGAACTTCTTGAATAAGTCCTTGGTGTACTTTGTTTGAGAAATAAAGTACCTTCTTTAGTTTGCTTGATTTGCAAACTGAGAAAGAATTTGAATTCGCTCATCATAGAAATCTCAAACTTCTCCGACATTAGCTTTCCAAACTTCTCACTAAAAAGAGGGTTAGTTGAACCAAATATAATATCATCAACATAGATTTGGCACACAAATAGTTCTCCATTAACCCTTTTACTAAAAGGAGTAGAATCTATTTTACCAATTAGAAAAGCACTTTCAATATCCATTTGGTACAAGGTGATATCATGGTGATTAGCATAAGCAAGTAAGATGTGAATGGACTCAAGTCTAGCAACAGGAGCATATGTCTCACCATAGTCCATACCTTCGACTTGAGTGTAGCCTTGGGCGACTAGACGTGCTTTGTTACGGATGACTTGACCATCTTCATCTTGCTTGTTGCGAAACACCCATTTGGTACCAATGATGTTGTGGTTGTTGTCGGGCTTCTCGACCAATGCCCATTCTTCATTTCTCTCAAAGTTGTGTAGTTCTTCATGCATAGTGTTTATCCAATCCAGATCTTCCAATGCTTCTTCAACCTTCATAGGTTCAATGCTAGAGATTAATGAGTAATGTTCACAAAATTTTTCAATCGAGTTCTTGAGCGGGTGATTCTCCCGGTTTGGATATCATTGTAGATTTGCTCGACGGGATGATCTTTGGCGATTCTTGCTCGAACTCATGGGAGCTTTGGCTTGGCTCGGGGTGGAACATCTTCTTCATCTTGTTGTTCTTCTTGGCCTTCTTCATTGTTGACGTTGTCATTCTCTTGTCGTGGTGGAGAAGGAGGTTTTTGATGTTCATCTTGGTGTGCTTCCTCGTTTTCTTCGTCTTGGTGTGTCCCACTTGTGGACGCTTCTGTATCAATTCTTGGTTCACCTTGTCGTGAGGTAGAAGCTTCCACTTGGATGGACGAGGTACTCTCTTTCACCTCCGTTGGACGAATCTTGTCAATAGACAAGTCTTGGATAGCTTCTGAAGGGTCCTTGTCTCCTACATCAATTGGCAATTGCTCTACTTGTGAGCCGTTAGATTCATCAAACTCCACATCTACCATCTCTTCAACCTTTCGGGTGAAATTGTTTTTTTAAACCTCTTTCGGGTGAAATTGTTGTAGACACGGTAAGTGTGAGAGTTTGAGCCATAACCTAGTAGGAAACCTTCATGAGATTTAGGAGCAAATTTAGAACGATGATGCTTATCAAGAATGTAGCACTTTGAGCCAAATACTCGAAAGTATCCAACTTGGGGTTTGTTACCAGTGAGGAGCTCGTATGCCGTCTTGCCAAGTAGCTTGTGAAGATACAAGCGATTTTTTGCATGACAAGCTGTCTCAACCGCTTCTGCCCAAAAGTATTTTGGAGTCTTGTACTCATCAAGCATCGTTCTTGCCATCTCAATAAGAGTCCGGTTCTTCCTCTCAACAACTCCATTTTGTTGGGGGTGTATACGTAGCCGAGAACTCATGTGAAATCCCTTCTTCGTCAAGAAAGGTATCCACATTTGTGTTTTTGAACTCCGTTCCATTGTCACTCTGAACCTTCTTGATCTTCACGTCAAATTGAGTTTGGGCCTTCTTAGCAAGGTTTTTGAAGATCTTTTGCACCTATGATTTGTCATCAAGAAATAACACCCACGTAAATCTTGAAAAATCATCAACTATGACTAGTCCAAACGAGTTACCACCGAGACTCTTGTAGGCATTTGGACCAAAGAGATCCATGTGAAGTAGCTCAAGTGGTCTTCTCGTGGTCATGATGTTCTTTGCATGATGACTCCCTCCAACTTGTTTCCCTACTTGACAAGCACTACAAAGTCTATCCTTGTCAAATATGACATCTCTTACACCAAGGATGTGATCACCTCTAATAAGCTTATCAAGATTTCGCATGCCGAAATGACCTAGCCTTCTATGCCACAACCAGCCTTTAGAAGATTTAGCAATTAAGCAAGTTCTAGGTTGATCCTTTTTTGTGAAATCAACAATGTAAAGATCACCTCTACGTATGCCGGTAAAGACCATTTTACGATTGTCTCTACGAAACACTTGGCAATCTACCTCAGTAAATAGGACATTGAAACCGAAATCAGCAAGCCTAGATACTGAAAGTAAATTGTACCTGAGAGATTCAACGAGCATGACATTTTGTATGGAGCTATCATGTGAGATGGCCACCTTACATAGACCAACCACCTTACCCTTTGAGTTATCACCAAAGGTGACATACTTTCGAGGGCCGTCGTTTTCAGCAAGATCGCGGAACATATCTTTATCTATGGTCATATGATCAGTACATCCACTATCAAGAACCCATTCCTTTCCTCCAGCCATGTAGCCGCGAAGATTTGCCATAAGACCAAAGTGTCTCATTGCATAATTAAGGTCATAGTCATTGTCATCATCATCCTCATCATAGTATCCATGTTCAACATCATCTTGTGATTGATCAATTCCTAGATAGGGTAATTCATTAGAAAAATGATCATTTCTATGGTTATCTTTATGAATTCTAATAGCTTTGGAAATGATATTGCTGATGATTCCAACATCTCCTTTGGCACTCGTAAGATTAGTAAGCTCAAATAAGCAGTCACCAAATTTGGGATCATTGGAACTCATCTTAATCAAGGCAATGGACTTATGAAGAATCTCATCTAAGTTCTTCAAGGAATGGTTTGGAAAACATTTCTCAAGGAATCTCCATATAGTGTAGGTACAATCAAGAGTAGGCAAACATTCAATCAAGTTTCTAGGCAAGCCTCTAGTGATAAGATTAACAGTTCTAAGGTTGCGGATCATGTCAATAGATTCATCAAGGGTAGGATGCAAAGGATCAACATGAGGTGCACAAGGGCTAGTAATGTACTTGTTCAAATGATATTCATTGAAAATCTCAAGCATTTCATTTTTCCACTCATGAAAATATTCTCCATCAAGAATAGGCACTCTACGTCTAAGACTCCCCAAAGTAGACACATCCATCTTCCTCCAAAGGTGTTTACACCAAGGCAATGGAAACCAAAGCTCTGATACCATTTGAAAGGATCGAGAAGAGGTGTCTAGAGGGGGGGTGAATAGACCCTAATCAAGAAAAGTTGCAGTTTTTTAATTTCCTTTGGATGATGTGGAGTTTGAGCATAAGTTTAAACAAACACAATACATATCAAACAAACATGGAAGCATACAAAGAGTATATAAGCAGCGGAAAGTAAAGCATGCAAGTTGCAAGAATGTAAAGAGATGAGACTGGAGTGTGCAAACGCAATTTGGAAACACGGAGATTTTTGGCGTGGTTCCGATAAGTGGTGCTATCGTACATCCACGTTGATGGAGACTTTGACCCACAAAGGGTAACGGTCGCGCGAGTCCACGGAGGGCTCCACCCTCCACGAAGAAGCAACCTTGTCTATCCCACCATGGCCGTCGCCCACGAAGGACTTGCCTCACTAGGGTAGATCTTCACGAAGTAGGCGATCTCCTTGCCCTTACAAACTCCTTGGTTCAACTCCACAATCTTGTCGGAGGCTCCCAAGTGACACCTAGCCAATCTAGGAGACACCACTCTCCAAGAAGTAACAAATGGTGTGTTGATGATGAACTCCTTGCTCTTGTGCTTCAAATGATAGTCTCCCCAACACTCAACTCTCTCTCATAGGATTGGATTTGGTAGAAAGAAGATTTGAGTGGAAAGCAACTTGGGGAAGGCTAGAGATCAAGATTTATGTGGTTGGAATGGAATATCTTGACCTCAACATAAGTGTAGGTGGTTCTCTCTCAAAAAATGTGTATTGGAAGTGTAGGCATATTCTGATGGCTCTCTTCACGAATGAAGAGTGGGTGGAGGGGTATATATAGCCTCCACACAAAATCTAACCATTACACACAAATCACCAAACTCGGTGGGACCGATTTAGTTCAAACTATGAACATTAGGATTCTCGGTGGGACCGACATGTCAACTCGGTGGGACCGATGTCGTTAGGGTTAGGGCATAACGTAATCTCGGTGAGACCGACTACACAAACTCGGTGAGACCGATTTTGGTAATAGCCAAACAGAGAGTTGGTCAGGCAAACTCGGTGGGACCGATTCGCTCTTCCGGTTGGACCGAAATATTACGAAAGGGACATAGAGAGTTTGCATTGCAATCTGGGTGGGACTGATTGCTCATCTCGGTTAGACCGAAACATTACGAAAGGAAACAGAGAGTTTGCAACCCCATCTCGGTGAGAATGAGATCCCTATCAGTGATACCAAATTGATTAGGGTTTCTGGCAGTGGCTATGTCAACTGAACTCAGTGGCTCCGGATGAGAAACTTCGGTGGGGCCGAGTTGGACTTTTTGGTTTAGGATGTATGTGGAAGTGAGAAAGTGGTTGAGGGCTTTGGAGCATATCACTAAGCACTTTGAGCAAGATTCTCATTAAGCAACACCTCATCCCTTCTTAATAGTATTGGCTTTCCTATGGACTCAATGTGATCTTGGATCACTCAAATAGAAAATGTAGAGTCCTGAGCTTTGAGCTTGAGCCAATCCTTTGTCCTTAGCATATTGAAGGGGTTCCACATCCTTTTGTCCATGCCACTCCATTGTTGAACTTGTCTGAAACATACTAGGTAGAAACATTAGTCCAACAAGAGATATGTTGACATTAATTACCAAAATCACCCAGGGAGCACTTGTGCTTTCAATTGGTCTTCGTCCGATGAGCTGTCGACGCTCTAGACACGCGTCAAGAATATGGAAGACAAGAATATCAAACTTGTTAATGTAGTCCGCGTGATGTTAGTTCGTCGGATCCTTCCTTGTCAACACCGGGCTTGCAATTTATGGGAATTCGACCCGGCCAAGCACCAGACCCTGCGAGAGCTCTTTGGCTCCTCACACAAAGATATCTGGAAGGTGCTTTTTAAGTCCGGCAAATCATGGCCGGACTCAGCCAAGGACCGCGGGTACCACCTGTCTCGCCCCGCAAGTTCGGTAAGCCATTATAAGTTTTATTTGCATAACCCAAGGGAAATGCTTAATGTGTTTTCCACAACTCTCCTAGGGCTGGACGAAGAAGGCGGGGTGGATCTATTGTCCGGCCCTGCTACCTGAAGAACCGGCCGGCCCGCTTCTAACGAAGATGCTGGTCCCGGCCCTACAAGGCGCCAAAGAAGAAGGCCGAGAGAGGGGCCAAGAAGACCAGGGCGGCCTCCGTCATCGTGGCGCCTCGGACACGATATCCGAAGACTCCAATGCTCGTTCTTCCTCCGAAGAGGACGAGGAGGAGGAGGAAGATGAATACCCAGCGGGGGCAAGAAAGAAAAGGACAGCCTCCACATCGTTGGAGGCTGAGTCGCCTAAGAAGGGAAAAACTCCTCTTCCAAAGGAGTCCATCGCCGCTGATAGCAGCCCGGAGTGGGATCCCACGGCTCAGCCCCTGGTGAACTCGTGAGTATATAAAATCCGAACATGTTTCTGCGTCCAAACTCATCATGGCACAATATTTTAATCTGGGCCATACTTTTTGTAGTCCGGCGATGTCCCGCGCGGAGCAATCCTCATCGGAGGATTTTCTAGGCTCGGATGCTATTGAGAGCGGGACACCCCCAAAGGCCCCTTCCCCCAAACATGTGAATGACACCAAGGCTTTGTCCCAGGAGGACCCAGGCCAAGGAGGGGGGAGATTGCCAAGGTGGCACCAGGAGGTCAAACTTCAGGGGCCGGACACATGGGAGAGAAGGCTCCCATGGGCGTCGTCAGCGGGAGCCATCTTGAATTCGGCCCCCAGCCGAATGCACCAATATGGTTCCAGAGTCAGGAAGGCGGCCTCCCTCGACTATACCTGTTCCACCTGCAACTTCTATCCAACCAGAGGTGCTGGATACTTTATTGGCGGCGCTGAAAAGCGCCTCCATCATCGATGAACAACGTGCCCTTATGGGTGCGGTGATTGAGAAGATTTAGTCTGCGGAGAGTGGACTGAATGAAGCCTGTATTAGCCTTATAATAGGCTTTGAGGTATGTCTTATGAGGTTTCGAAGAGTGTGACAGTATAGATGGTAGCCCCTGATACACTATTCGGTGAGAGAAAGAACCAGACAGAGGATCAAATCTATGTTCGCAGGAGACTCACTTGATGACATTTACCTCTCTTCTTTTATAAACATGCATCTGTAGCGACTGTCGCCTCTCATACTGCGGAGGTCTCCGGACTAAATCAAAGTCTGGAGCGGTCCACAGAAGAATTGGGCCAATTGAAAAGGAAGTTGGAGGATAAACAAGGTATGCACAAACCTGATACGTCTCCAACGTATCTATAATTTTTGATTGCTCCATGATATATTATCTACTGTTTTGGATATTATTGGTCTTTATTATCCACTTTTATATTATTTTTGGGACTAACCTATTAACCTGAGGCCCAGCCCAGAATTGTAGTTTTTTGCCTGTTTTAGGGTTTCGAAGAAAAGGAATATCAAATGGAGTCCAAACAGAATGAAAGGTTCGGGAACGTGATTTTCTCACCGAATACAACTCAGGAGACTTGGGCCCTACGTCAAGCCAATTAACAGGAGGCCACTAGGTAGGGGGCGTGCCTGCCCCCCCCCCCCAGGCACGCCCTCCACCCTCGTGGGCCCTCTGTTGGTCCACCGACGTACTTCTTCCTCCTATATATATATCCACGTACCCTCAAACGATCAGATGCGGAGCCAAAAACCTAATTCCACCGCCACAACTTTCTATATCCATGAGATCCCATCTTGGGGCCTGTTCCGGAGCTCCGTCGGAGGGGGCATCAATCATGGAGGGCTTCTACATCATCATCCAAGCCCCTCCGATGAAGTGTGAGTAGTTTACTTCAGACCTACGGGTCCATAGTCAGTAGCTAGATGGCTTCTTCTCTCTTTCTGGATCTCAATACAATGTTCTCCCCCTCTCTCGTGGAGATCTATTCGATGTAATCTTATTTTGGCGGTGTGTTTGTTGAGACCGATGAATTGTGGGTTTATGATCAAGCCTATCTATGAATAATATTTGAATCTTCTCTGAATTCTTTTATGTATGATTGGTTAACTTTGCAATCTCTTCGAATTATCAGTTTGGTTTTGGCCTACTAGATTGGTTGTTCTTGCCATGGGAGAAGTGCTTAGCTTTGGGTTCGATCTTGAGGTTTACTTTCCCAGTGACAGAAGGGGCAGCAAGGCACGTATTGTATCGTTGCCATCGAGGATAACAAGATGGGGTTTTTATCATATTGCATGAAACTATCCCTCTACATCATGTCATCTTGCATAAGGCGTTACGCTGTTTTTAACTTAATACTCTAGATGCATGCTGGATAGTGGTCGATGAGTGGAGTAATAGTAGTAGATGCATGCAGGAGTCGGTCTACTTGTCTCGGACGTGATGCCTATATACATGATCATACCTAGATATTCTCATAACTATGCTCAATTCTGTCAATTTCTCAACAGTAATTTTTTCACCCATCGTAGAATACTTATGCTCTTGAGAGAAGCCACTAGTGAAACCTATGCCCCCCTGTATCTTTCTCATCATATCAATCTCCATCACTTTATTATTGCTTTGCTTTTAACTTTTCCTTTTACTTTTCACTTTGCATCTCTATACCAAAAATACCAAAAATATTATTTATCATCTCTATCACATCTCACTTTCGTAAGTGATCGTGAAGGGATTGACAACCCCTAAGTGTGTTGGTTGCGTTGAGCTATTGTTTTTGTGTAGGTACGAGGGACTCGTGCGTAGCCTCCTACTGGATTGATACCTTGGTTCTCAAAAACTAAGGGAAATACGTACGCTACTTTGCTGCATCATCCTTTCCTCTTCGGGGAAATCCAACGCAGTGCTCAAGAGGTAGCAAGAAGAATTTCTGGCGCCATTGGCGGGGAGTCTGTGCAAATGTCAACAAACCAAGTACCCATCACAATCCCTATCCCCCGTATTACATTATTTGCCATTTGCCTCTCGTTTTCCTCTCCCCCCAATTCACCCTTGTCGTTTTATTCGCCCTCTCTCTCTCTCTATCCTCCCTCTCTTTCTCTAATTGCCTCTTTTGCCCGCTTGCCTTTTTGTTTGCTTGTGTGTTAGTTTGCTTGTTTGTCGCGATGGCTCTTTCTAGATTCGGTGATCTTCACCTTAAAAGGTTAGAGGAGATCGAAAACAACGTCAGGAAGTTTATGGTTTTGCAATTTGAGCATAATAATTTCTTTAGAAATGAGCTTAAGGAACAAAAAGGTTTTATGAGTTATATGAATAAAGAGCTCGATGATATGTCTAAAGAATTTGATGGTATAAGATCCCAAATTGCTCGTCTTAAAAAATTAACTGCTGAAATTTCGGATATGCAAGCTACCTTAGTCAATAAGATGGCCGCTAAATCTGATTCCTATGAAAATCAAGGTGAAGATCTAAAAGTTATTGATGTGTCCCCTATTAAATCTTTGTTTTGCAATATGAATCTTGATAATGATGGGACTAAATATGATCCACCTTCACCTAGAAGGCGTTCTAAGAATTTAGAATTTGTTGATCTTGATACTAAATTTGATAAAAGTGGGATTGAAGAAATTAAAACCCTAGATGTTGCTAAACCCACTATATTGGATTTCAGGGAATTTAATTATGAAAATTGCTCTTTGATTGATTGTATTTCCTTGTTGCAATCCGTGCTAAATTCTCCTCGCGCTTATAGTCAAAATAAAGCGTTTACTAAACATATCGTTGATGACTTAATGCAATCTTATGAAGAAAAACTTGAGTTGAAAGTTTCTATCCCTAGAGAACTTAATGATGAGTGGGAACTAACTATTGAAATTAAAATTAAAGATCATGAGTTTTATGCTTTGTGTGATTTGGGTGCTAGTGTCTCTACTATTCCCAAAACTTTGTGTGATTTGCTAGATTTCCGTAATTTTGATGATTGCTCTCTAAACTTGCATCTTGCGGATTCCACTATTAGGAAACCTATGGGAAGAATTAATGATGTTCTTATTGTTTCAAATAGGAATTATGTGCCCGTAGATTTTATATTTCTTGATATAGATTGCAATCATTCTTTCCCTATTATTCTCGGTACACTTTCCTTAGAATGGTTGGTGCAATTATTGATATGAAGGAAGGGAATATTAGATTCCAATTTCCATTAAAAAGGGCATGGAACACTTCCCTAGAAAGAAAATAAAATTACCATATGAATCTATCATGAGAGCCACTTATGGATTTCCTACCAAAGATGGCAATACCTAGATCTATTCTTGCTTGTTATGCCTAGCTAGGGGCGTTAAACGATAGCGCTAGTTGGGAGGCAACCCAATTTTATTTTTATTCCTTGCTTTTTGCTCCTGTGTAGTAATAAATAAATTATTTAGCCTCATTTTTGGTTGTGTTTTTTGTGTTTAATTAGTGTTTGTGCCAAGTAGAACCGTTGGGAAGACTTGGGGAAAGTCTTGTTGAACTTGCTATAAAAATAGAAACTTTAGTGCTCACGAGAACTGCTGTAATTTTTACTTGGAGAGTGATATTTAGTTACTTATTTTTGCATATGATTAACAGATAAATTCCTCACGTCCAGAAATTTATTTTAGAATTTTCGGGGTTCCAGATCTTGTGCTAGCTACAGATTACTACAGACTGTTCTGTTTTTGACAGATTCTGTTTTTCATGTGTTGTTTGCTTATTTTGATGAATCTATGGCTAATAAAATAGTTTATAAACCATACAGAAGTTTTAATACAGTAGGTATAACACCCATATAAATAAATAATGAGTTCATTACAGTACCTTGAAGTGGTCTTCTGTTTTCTTTCGCTAACGGAGCTCACGAGATTTTCTACTTTAAGTTTTGTGTTGTGAAGTTTTCAAGTTTTGGGTAAAGATTTGATGGATTATGGAACAAGGAGTGGCAAGAGCCTAAGCTTGGGGATGCCCATGGCACCCCCAAGATAATCTAAGGACACCTAAAAGCCAAAGCTTGGGGATTCCCCGGAAGGCATCCCCTCTTTCGTCTACTTCTATCGGTAACTTTACTTGGAGCTATATTTTTATTCGCCACATGATATGTGTTTTGCTTGGAGGGTCTTGTATTATTTGAATCTTTGCTTGTTAGTTTACCACAATCATCCTTTCTGTACACACCTTTTGAGAGAGCCATACATGATTTGGAATTTGTTAGAATACTCTATGTGCTTCGCTTATATATTTTGAGTTGTATAGTTTTGCTCTAGTGCTTCACTTACATCTTTTAGAGCATGATGGTGGATTTGTTTTATAGAAACTATTGATCTCTCATGCTTCACTTAGATTATTTTGAGAGTCTTAATAGCATGGCAATTTGCTTAAAATCTTAATATGCTTGGTATGCAAGATTAATAATAAAATTTTCTTAAGAGTGTTTTGAACACTAAGAGAAGTTTGATGCTTGATGATTGTTTTGAGATATGGAGGTAATAATATCAAAGTCGTGCTAGTTGAGTAGTTGTGAAATTGAGAAATACTTGTGTTGAGGTTTGCAAGTCCCGTAGCATGCACGTATGGTAAACGTTATGCAACAAATTTGAAACATGAGGTGTTATTTGATTGTCTTCCTTATGAGTGGCGGTCAGGGATGAGCGATGGTATTTTCCTACCAATCTATCCCCCTAGGAGCATGCGCGTAGTAGCGAGGTTTTTGATGACTTGTAGATTTTTTCAATAAGTATGTGAGTTCTTTATGACTAATGTTGAGACCATGGATTATACGCAATCTCACCCTTCCATCCTTGCTAGCCTCTTCGGTACCGTGCATTGCCCTTTCTCACATTGAGAGTTGGTGCAAACTTCGCCTGTGCATCCAAACCCCGTGATATGATACGCTCTTTCACACATAAACCTCCCTATATCTTCCTCAAAACAGCCACCATACCTACCTATTATGGTATTTCCATAGCCATTCCGAGATATATTGCCATGCTACTTTCCATCATTCCGTTCATCATGATACATTCATCATTGTCATATTGCTTAGCATGGTCATGTAGTTGACATAGTAGTTGTGGCAAAGCCACCGTTCATAATTCTTTCATACATGTCACTCTTGGTTCATTGCATATCCCGGTACACCGTCGGACGCATTCATATAGATTCATCTTTTGTTCTAGTATCGAGTTGTAATCATTGAGTTGTAAATAAATAGAAGTGTGATGATCATCATTTTCTAGAGCATTGTCCCAAGTGAGGAATAAATAAATAAATAAATAAATAAAGAGAAAGGCCATAAAAAAGAGAGGGCCCCAAAAAAGAGAAAGGCCATAAAAAAAGAGAAGGCCCCAAAAAAAGAAAAAAGAAAAAAAATGAGAGAAAAAGAGAGAAGGGACAATGTTACTATCCTTTGCCACACTTGTGCTTCAAAGTAGCACCTTAATCTTCATGATAGAGAGTCTCTCATATTATCACTTTCATATACTAGTGGGAATTTTTCATTATAGAACTTGGCTTGTATATTCCAACAATGGGCCTCCTCAAGTGCCCTAGGTCTTCGTGAGCAAGCAAGTTGGATGCACACCCACTAGTTTCTTTTGTTGAGCTTTCATACATTTATAGCTCTAGTGCATCCGTTGCATGGCAATCCCTACTCCTTGCATTAACATCAATCGGTGGGCATCTCCATAGCCCATTGATTAGCCTCGTTGATGTGAGACTTTCACCTTTTTGTCTTCTCCACATAACCCCCTCATTATATTTTATTCCACCCATAGTGCTATGTCCATGGCTCGCGCTCATATATTAAGTGAAAGTTTATATGTTTGAGATTACTAAAGTATGAAACATTTGCTTGCCTTGTCATCGGGGTTGTGCATGATGATAGCTTTCTTGTGTGACGAAAGTGAAACATGACTAAACCATATGATTTTGTAGGGATGAACTTTCTTTGGCCATGTTATTTTGAGAAGACATAATTGCTTAGTTAGTATGCTTGAAGTATTATCATTTTTATGTCAATATGAACTTTTGTCTTGAATCTTTCGGATCTGAATATTCATACCACAATTAAGAAGAATTACATTAAAATTATGCCAAGTAGCACTCTGCATCAAAAAATCTGTTTTTATCATTTACCTACTCGAGGACGAGCAGGAACTAAGATTGGGGATGCTTGATACGTCTCCAACGTATCTATAATTTTTGATTGCTCCGTGCTATATTATCTACTGTTTTGGACATTATTGGGCTTTATTATCCACTTTTATATTATTTTTGGGACTAACCTATTAACTGGAGGCCCAGCCTAGAATTGTTGTTTTTTGCCTGTTTTAGGGTTTCGAAGAAAAGGAATATCAAACGGAGTCCAAACGGAATGAAACCTTCGGGAACATGATTTTCTCACCGAATACAACTTAGGAGACTTGGACCCTACGTCAAGCCAACTAACAGGAGGCCACAAGGTAGGGGCGCGCCTACCCCCCCCCCCAGGCGCGCCCTCCACCCTCGTGGGCCCCCTGTTGCTCCACCGATGTACTTCTTCCTCCTGTATATACCCACGTACCCCCAATCGATCAGATACGGAGCCAAAACCCTAATTCCACCGCAGTAACGTTCTGTATCCATGAGATCCCATCTTGGGGTCTGTTCTGGAGCTTCGCCGTAGGGGGCATCAGTCATGGAGGGCTTCTACATCAACACCATAGCCCCTCCGATGAAGTGTGAGTAGTTTACCTCAGACCTACGGGTCCATAGTTAGTAGCTAGATGGCTTCTTCTCTCTTTTTGGATCTCAACACAATGTTCTACCCCTCTCTTGTGGAGATCTATTCGATGTAATCTTCTTTTTGCGGTGTGTTTGTTCAGACCGATGAATTGTGGG
Organism: Triticum aestivum; assembly: GCF_018294505.1. Taxonomy (NCBI): domain Eukaryota; kingdom Viridiplantae; phylum Streptophyta; class Magnoliopsida; order Poales; family Poaceae; genus Triticum; species Triticum aestivum. The sequence goes on from NC_057806.1 coordinate 407,655,004, forward strand.
TTTATGATCAAGTCTATCTATGAATAATATTTGAATCTTCTCTAAATTCTTTTATGTATGATTGGTTATCTTTGCAAGTCTCTTCGAATTATCGGTTTGATTTGGCCTACTAGATTGATCTTTCTTGCAATGGGAGGAGTGCTTAGCTTTGGGTTCAATCTTGCGGTGTCCTTTCCCGGTGACAGTAAGGGCAGCAAGGCACGTATTGTATTGTTGCCATCGAGGATAACAAGATGGGGTTTTCTTCATATTGCATGAGTATATCCCTCTACATCATGTCATCTTGCTTAAGGCGTTACTCTGTTTTTAACTTAATACTCTAGATTCATGCTGGATAGCGGTCGATGAGTGGAGTAATAGTAGTAGATGCAGGCAGCAGTCAGTCTACTTGTCTCGGACGTGATGCCTATATACATGATCATACCTAGATATTCTCATAACTATGCTCAATTCTGTCAATTGCTCAACAGTAATTTGTTCACCCATCGTAGAATACTTATGCTCTCGAGAGAAGCCACTAGTGAAACCTATGGCCCCCGGGTCTATCTTTATCATATCAATCTCCTACTACTTAGTTATTTAATTTGCTATTTACTTTGCCTTTATTTTACTTTGCATCTTTATCATAAAAATACCAAAAATATTATCTTATCATATCTATCAGATCTCACTCTCGTAAGTGGCCCTATAGGGATTGACAACCCCAATTTGCGTTGGTTGCGAGGATTTATTTGTTTTGTGCAGGTGCGAGGGACTCGCGTGTAGCCTCCTACTGGATTGATACCTTGGTTCTCAAAAACTGAGGGAAATACTTACACTACTTTTCTGCATCATCCCTTCCTCTTCAGGGAAAACCAACACAGTGCTAAAAGAGGTAGCAGGGAGCCGTGCAAACCCAACATTTGACCCAAGACATGATTCAGAGTTGATGCATATAATGCTATAAGTTCGGGGTGCCGAACTACCATGAAGGTGTTCGGACTTTATTGCCGTGTTATGGGTAAAACAAAGCCCCTGGCATATTAAAGCATATCTAGGTGCACGGATGCCATTTGACAAAAGAATTTCAATAAGAGATAACGGCAGATAAGCGTCATATAAATCCACATGTTGTATTTGAATAATGCGTCAACGCGTATGAGTACATGTAAAGTAATAAAAAGAGAAAGTCACTGCGGAACATACTGAGACCAGGCGGGAAGAAGCTGTGTGCGAATCCGGAGTGCAGTCGGATGGTCATTGAGGGGAATATCTAAGGGTTCCCTTGTGCGTTCGAGCTGTTTCCATATCGTCGGTCCTTACCTGGGCAGAAATGAACCTATAAAGAAAATGCAAGTTGTGTTTGTGTGCCGCAGAGCGATTGAGCCGCAGTATGTGGCATGTCCTGGCTTTCGCCGGAGTGTTTAATTGACCTCTGGACGAGCCGGGCTATCCTACCACGAAGTAGTTCGGAGTCCTTTGGCGGTGCCCGGGAGCTTGGCCATCGACTCAAGGTCCGATTGAAGGGTGCCACTCGTTGCTTCTGTTGTTAAAGCAGCGGTATACTTTTTGGTACCAAGGGGGAGTTCGGCCTTGCCATTAACCGTGATGACGCCATGCGGACCGGGCATCTTGAGCTTACGGTAGGAATAATGTGGCACCGCGTTGAATTGAGATAACGAGGTTCGTCCGAGCAGTGCCTGATAATCACTGCGAAAGGGGATGATGTCAAAGATTAACTCTTCGGCACGGTAATTGCCCGGTGATCCGAAGACTACCTCAAGGGCGATGGAGCCTGTACAGCTGGCCTCCACACCTGGTATAATACCTTTAAAGGTGGCTTTAGTGGGCTTGATCATCAAATGATCGATGCCCATCTTTTGCACTATGTCCTGGTAAAGTAGGTTTAGACTGCTGCCTCCGTCCATAAGGACTCGTGTGAGGTGGAACCCGTCAATTATTGGGTCGAGGACTTGTGCGGCTGAATTGCCCAAATTGGTATTAACCGGACGATCCATGGAGTTGAAGGTGATCAGCCCTAGTTTATATTGTGGGGCGACTGGTTCCGTTAAGTCGACATCCCTAAGGGTGCGCATCCGGTCTGGGTTGGGAGTGTGGGTGGCGTTTACCACGTTCACCGTTTGGATTTGCGGGGGAAATTTCTATTGCCCTCCTGTATTCGGTGATCTGGGATCCTCGTCGCCATCATTGCTTTGACACCCCTTCTCCTTGTTTTCGGCACCTGACCTAACGGCTTGTTTGAAGACCCAGCATTCTCTATTGGTATGAATAGCTGGTGTTCCTGGGGTGCCATGAATTTGGCATGGACAGTCGAGTATGCGGTCCAGACTGGACGGGCCCGAATTATCATTTTTGACTGTCCTTTTTCACTGACCGGACTTAGAGCCACTAAATCAGGGTTTGTCGTTGCTATCTCTGGCCTCTGATGTGCCAGGATTGCTTGTTGTGTTGTTGCTACGGGCCAACCAGCTATCCTCGCCCGTGCAAAAGTGGGTCATGAGTGTCGCAAGGGCTGTCATAGATTTTGGCTTCTCTTGGCCGAGATGTCGGGCAAGCCACTCGTCACGGATGTTATGTTTAAAGGCCGCTAGGGCTTCGGCATCCGGACAGTCGACAATTTGGTTCTTTTTAGTTAGGAATCGAGTCCAGAATTTCCTGGCTAACTCTCTGGGTTGTTGGGTTATGTGACTTAAATCATCAGCATCCGGTGGTCGCACATAAGTGCCCTAGAAGTTATCCAGGAATGCTTCTGCCAGGTTCTCCCAACTTCTGATGGAGTTTGCCGGCAAGCTATTCAGCCCATGCCGAGCCGGCCCTTTGAGTTTTAGTGGGAGATACTTGATGGCGTGCACATCATCCCTGCGGTCCATGTGAATGTGGAGGAAGAAATCCTCTATCCATACCGCGGGGTCTGTAGTACCATCATATGATTCAGTATTCACGGGTTTAAACCCTTCTGGGAATTCATGGTCCATTACTTCATCAGTGAAGCATAGGGGTGTGTGGCGCCTCTATACCGGGCTACATCGCGACGTAGTTCAAATAAGTCTTGTCTGCTGTATTCGGCCCGGCCGGATTTGCTTTTAGTATATCCGGCGTGATGGTCGCCGTCACGTGTTGGGGCGCTCCCCCGTGATCCGTAGATCGATCTTGTATGTCCTGCTTTGTTTTCCAAGACGTCTCGCAGGTCCTGTGTGTAGCCCCGGTCCTTGGTGTTTTTGTTTGACTGGCGACGGGGTGCGGGCTGGACTTCGGGCTGATGTGCCGCTTTGTCTCGGCCACGAGGTGGCCTGTCAGCCGCATGATATGTTGGTAGTGTAGGCTTTAATGCTTCCTCGAGTTGGGGTAGCAACCTGCGCTTTGGGTAACTTTTGGTTGGGCGCTCGAGTTCGTATTCCTCGGCTGCCAGGACCTCGGTCCATCTATCCGCTAGCAGATCTTGATCAGCTTGAAGCTGCTGCTGCTTTTTCTTCAGGCTTTTTGCTGTGGATATAAGCCGGCGCTTCAAGCGCTCCTGCTCGACGGGATCCTCAGGCACGATGAATTCTTCATCACCGAGGCTCACCTCGTCTTCGAGGGGCATGTAATTGTCATCCTCTGATTCTCCGTCTGTCGCCTATTCCTTAGGGCTGGCTTGCCCATCCTCCCGCTTGAAGCCTGGCTGGAGGGGATTGTCTTCGTCTTCGGCATTATTCGCAGTGTTATTGTCTCTTGTGCCGGTATCACTGTTTTTGCTATGGCGGGGCTTAGAGCGGCGTCGATGACGCCGGTGCTTAGATTGCTTCTCGAGGGGATTATCCTTTGTTGCCTTATTGCCATCGCTTTCTTTGGGGGGTGTCCACCATATATATATATATATATCATATGATGAGGTGGTTGTCCAGCGCCCTGTGGGCGGTGGTTCCTATTCTTCTCCTGCATCGTCGTCCATACCGTCGATGCCTTCGGAGCTGAAATCAAGCATGTCGGTTAAGTCGTCGACAGTGGCTATTAAGTGGGTGGTGGGTGGGGAACAAATTTCGTCGTCCGCTTCCAACTCAAGCCGGACATAGTTCGGCCAAGGGTCTCCTAACAAGGAGAGAGACCTCAATGAATTTAGCATGTCGCCCAAGGGTGAGTGCTGAACGATATCTGCGGAGGTAAACTCCACGATCGGTGCCCAATCAGATTCGATAGGCACAGACGCAAGCGGTTCGGAGCCTGTTGCCGGGGACGAATCCACGGGTCCGATGACACAGGTCTCATAGGAGGTGAAGTCGGTATTCGGCTCTATCGCCGCTGAGTGTGCGGCCTCCGTGGTGGGGTCCATCCACCCATCCTCGGATGGCACGATTTGCTCCGGGTTAAGGGCCGAAGTAGCCGCGGGTGTGATTTCCCGAACACCGTCCGACGGCAGGGCTAAGTCATGCTCGTCGTGACTGTGTGGCGCACCTGACATGGCCTCGAATCCATTGAAGATCAAGTCTCCGCGGATGTCGGGAGTGTAGTTCAAGCTTTCAAATTTGACCTGATGGCCAGGGGTGTAGCTATCGATCTGCTCTAGATGGCCAAGCGAGTTGGCCCGCAGTATGAAGCCGCCGAATACGAAGATCTGTCCGGGGAGAAAAACCACACCCTGGATCGCATCGTTGCCGATGATCGAAGGAGCCATCAAGCCTTTATCATGACGGCACAGTGGAACTCTCAATGAAAGCATCAACGTCGGTGTCAAAACTGGCGGATCTCGGGTAGGGGGTCCCGAACTGTGCATCTAAGGCTGATGGTAACAGGCGGCGGGGGACACAATGTTTACCCAGGTTCGGGCCCTCTCGATGGAGGTAATACCCTACTTCCAGCTTGATTGATCTTGATGATATGAGTATTACAAGAGTTGATCTACCACGAGATCGTAGAGGCTAAACCCTAGAAGCTAGCCTATGATTATGATTGTTGTCGTCCTACGGACTAAACGCTCCAGTTTATATAGACATCGAAGGGGGCTAGGGTTCCACAGAGTCGGTTACAGACAAGGAGATCTACATATTCGAATCGCCAAGCTTGCCTTCCACGCAAAGGAGAGTCCCACCCGGACACGGGACGAAGCCTTCAATCTTGTATCTTCATAGTCCAATAGTCTGGCCAAAGTATATAGTCCAGCTGTCCGAGGACCCCTTAATCCAGGACTCCCTCACCCCCACCCTCGTCGACGCCCCAGGACTCTTCTGGTCCAACTCTTTTACTCCGGGGTCTTCTTTTGGTCCATAAAAAATCGTCAAAAATTGGCACGTCAATTGGACTCCGTTTGATATTCCTTTTCTGTAAAACTCAAAAACAAGGAAAAACAGAAACTGGCACTGGGCTCTAGGTTAATAGATTAGTCCAAAAAATCATATAAAATAGCATGTAAATGCATATAAAACATCCAAGGTTGATAATATAATAGCATGGAACAATCAAAAATTATAGATACGTTGGAGACGTATCTAGCATCCCCAAGCTTAATTCATGCTCGTCCTCGAGTAGGTAAATGATAAAAACAGAATTTTTGATGTGGAATGCTACCTAACATATTTATCCAAGTAATTCTCTTTATTATGGCAAGAATATTCAGATCCGAAAGATTCAAGACAAAAGTTTAATATTGATATAAAAATAATAATACTTCAAGCATACTAACAAAGTAATCATATCTTCTCAAAATAACATGGCCAAAGAAAGCTATCCCTACAAAACCATAAGCGGAAGCGTTATGACAACGCGGTTGATGTAGTCGTACGTCTTCACGATCGACTGATCCTAGTACCAAAAGTACGACACCTCCGCGATCTGCACACGTTTGGCTCGGCGACGTCCCCCAAACTCACGATCCAGCAAAGTGTCCAGGGAGAGCTTCGTCAGCACGACAGCGTGATGACGGTGATGATGATGCTGCCGGAACAGGGCTTCGCCTAAGCATCGCTACGATATGACTGAGGTGGATTATGGTAGAGGGAGCACCGCACACGGCTAAGAGATCAATGATCAACTTGTGTGTTGATGTCTACTACACAACCTTCTTCTTGTAGACGTTGTTGGGCCTCCAAGTGCAGAAGTTTGTAGGACAGTAGCAAATTTCCCTCAAGTGGATGACCTAAGGTTTATCAATCCGTAGGAGGCGTATGATGAAGATGGTCTCTCTCAAGCAACCCTGCAACCAAATAACAAAGAGTCTCTTGTGTCCCCAACACACCCAATACAATGGTAAATTGTATAGGTGCACTAGTTCGGCGAAGAGATGGTGATACAAGTGCAATATGGATAGTAGATAGAGGTATTTGTAATCTGAAATTATAAAAACAGCAAGGTAACTAATGATAAAAGTGAGCGTAAACGGTATTGCAATGCTAGGAAACAAGGCCTAGGGTTCATACTTTCACTAGTGCAAGTCCTCTCAACAATAATAACATAATTGGATCACATAACTATCCCTCAACATGCAACAAAGAGTCACTCCAAAGTCACTAATAGCGGAGAATGAACGAAGATATTATGGTAGGGTATGAAACCACCTCAAAGTTATTCTTTCCAATCAATCTATTGGGCTATTCCAATAAGTGTCACAAACAGCCCTAGAGTTCGTACTAGAATAACACCTTAAGACACAAATCAACCAAAACCCTAATGTCACCTAGATACTCCAATGTCACCTCAAGTATCCGTGGGTATGGTTATACGATATGCATCACACAATCTCAGATTCATCTATTCAACCAACACATAGTACCTCAAAGAGTGCCCCAAAGTTTGTACCGGAGAATCACGAAGAAAACATGTGCCAACCCCTATGCATAGGTTCATGGGCGGAACCCACAAGTTGATCACCAAAACATACATCAAGTGAATCACGTGGTATCCCGTTGTCACCACAGACACGCACGGCAAGACATACATCAAGTGTTCTCAAATCTTTAAAGACTCAATCCGATAAGATAACTTCAAAGGGGAAACTCAACCCATTACAAGAGAGTAGAGGGGGGAGAAAACATCATAGGATCCAACTATAATAAGAAAGCTCGCGATACATCAACATCGTGCCAAATCAAGAACACGAGAGAGAGAGAGAGAGAGAGATCAAACACATAGCTACTGGTACATACCCTCAGCCCCGAGGGAGAACTATTCCCTCCTCGTCATGGAGAGCATCGGGGTGATGAAGATGGCCACCGGAGAGGGATTGCCCCCTCCGACAGGGTGCCGGAATGGGTCTAGATTTGTTTTCGGTGGCTACGGAGGCTTCTGGCGGCGGAACTCCCGATCTACTGTGCACTCTGTTGTTTTTAGGCTATATGGAGATATATAGGCGGAACAGGTACGTCAGGGGAGCCCCGAGGGGCCCATGAGGGTGGAGGGCACGCTTAAAGGGGGTGGGCGCGCCCCCCTACCTCATGGCCTCCTCGAAGGTCCCCTAACATGCACTCCAAGTCTTCTAGGCTTCTTTCCTTCCAAAAATGAGTTCCGTGAAGTTTCAGGTCAATTGGACTCTGTTTGATTTTCCTTTTCTTTGAAACCCTAAAACAAGGTAAAAACAGAAACTGGCACTGGGCTCTGGATTAATAGGTTAGTCCCAAAAAATGATATAAAAGTGTATAATAAAGCCCATAAACATCCAAAATAGAAGATAATATAGCATGGAGCAATAAAAAATTATAGATACGTTGGAGACGTATCATGTGTCTATGGGGTGCACCCCTCCCCCATATATAAAGGAGTGGAGGAGGGGGAGGGCTAGCCATCTACTATGGTGCGCCCTGGGGAGTCCTACTCCCACCGGGAGTAGGATTCCCCCCCCCCCCTTCCATGTAGTAGGAGTAGGAGAGAAGGAAAGGGAAGAGAGAAGAGAAGGAAGGAGGGGGCGCTGCCCCTCCCCCTAGTCCAATTAGGACTAGGCCTTGGGGGGCACGCGGCCTGCCCTAGGCAGCCCCTCCCTCTCTCCCCTAAAGCCCATTAGGGCCCATATACTCCCCGGGGGGGTTCCGGTAACCCCCGATACTCTGGTTAATGCCCGAACTTACCCGGAACCATTCCGATGTCCAAACATAGTCATCCAATATATCGATCTTTATGTCTCAACCATTTCGAGACTCCTCGTCATGTCCGCGATCATATCCGGGACTCCGAACAACCTTCGGTACATCAAAACATATAAACTCATAATATCGATCGTCACCGAACATTAAGCGTGCGGACCCTACAGGTTCGAGAACTATGTAGACATGACAGAGACACGTCTCTGGTCACTAACCAATAGCGGAACCTGGATGTTCATATTGGATCCCACATATTCTACGAAGATCTTTATTGGTCAAACCGCATAACGATATACGTTGTCCCCTTTGTCATCGGTATGTTACTTGCCCGAGATTTGATCGTCGGTATCTCAATACCTAGTTCAATCTCGTTATTGGCAAGTCTCTTTACTCATTCCGTAATGCTACATCCCGTAACTAACTCATTAGTCACATTGCTTGCAAGGCTTATATTGATGTGCATTACCGATAGGGCCCGGAGATACCTCTCCGACAATCCGAGTGACAAATCCTAATCTCGATCTATGCCAACTCAACAAACACCATCAGAAACACCTGTAGAGCACCCTTATAATCACCCAGTTACGTTGTGACGATTGGTAGCACACAAAGTGTTCCTCCGGTATTCAGGAGTTGCATGATCTCATAGTCATAGGAACATGTATAAGTTATGGAGAAAGCAATAGCAACAAACTAAACGATCATCATGCTAAGCTAACGGTTGGGTCAAGTCAATCACATCATTCTCTAATGATGTGATCCCGTTAATCAAATGACAACTCATGTCTATGGTGAGGAAACATAACCATCATTGATTCAACGAGCTGGTTAAGTAGAGGCATACTAGTGACATCCTGTTTGTCTATGTATTCACACATGTACTAAGTTCCCGGTTAATACAATTCTAGCATGAATAATAAACATTTATCATGATATAAGGAAATATAAATAACAACTTTATTATTGCTTCTAGGGCATATTTACTTCAATAAGGGAGCTGAAGAAAAAATTGCATGGAGTAATGTTTCTGAACAATAATAAAACGTAACATAATCTCCTAGAAACGAATCAATCTAGGAAAGCACAATAAAACCCTCGGAAGATGTTTTAACTACACCCAAACTGAACATGTAGCCTTTGCATGCACAATATGAGTGAACTATGTAGTGCTAATAACAGAGGTTATTTTTTCCTTTCTGTTTATATATGCGAACTATGTATGGGTTTCTGCAGTTTCCATTAAAAAATCCTTTCGATAGCACATGCCTAAGCATCTTATGGAAGGACAGAAGTGGTTAAAGCACATGTCCAAGCTGTCAAACTATCTATTAGAAGTGAGCATTCAGATGTTCAATTGATACTCATACATGGAGGGACAGAAGTGGCTAAAGCACGCAAATGTTAGATCTAATGGAGAGCGGTGTTTTGGTGCCTCCTTTTATTAATAATATATATTTCAATATTGCACATTTGACAAAGAAGATATATAAGTAAGTACCGATCATTCATTGGTTCCCAATTAAAACAATTAACTGCTTTAGTGAGTAGCAAAATTGTATTAGGAAAGAACTGCACAAATGAATCCCAAGCACTCCCCTAATAAATATCATAAGGTCTGTTGGGAGCTTAATTTGTAACCATGTAATATTTAACAATTTCGGGTTGGGAGCTTAATTTGTAACATGTAATATGTACTCCCTCTGTAAAGAAATATAAGAGCTTTTAGATCACTATATGTTCTAAAAGGTCTTATATTTGTTTACATAGGGAGTAACAATTAGCATTTTGGTAAGTTCTGTTGCAAGATATCTATCCAAGTAGATCTATTGATAAGTACTCCCTCTGTAAGCAAATTTGTTTACATGGGAAGTATCATTTATCATGCAGTCCCTATTATTTGATATTGTTACCACGGATCTTTATTTCAATCTACACACACACAACTTTCTGTGTAAAATACGAAAATTTTGGTTTCTGCCAAAATAATTAGACAAAACAAGATACCAATTATAGGCACCATATTGATGTCTGTGACATGTTGATCCACAAAATTAATTAGCTCAAAGTTATCTCTGGCATGCGATGGTGAAGTTAGAAAACTCAGTACACAACATTCGTGGACAGTAGGACAGAAATATAACCTAGGAAGCTAATTGAGATGAGGACAACCAGGTTGGCAGCAGCAACAGACGAGTAGGCTGGGTGGCATTAGAAGGGGCGAACTTGAGTGTCTGTGGTGTCAATCCTTCTGTGGTCGCCGCACTTAGAGAAGGTGGTGGTGCTATGGTGAGTAGCCGATCGCATCGCCATGGCATTCCTATCGGCGCGATGGTGTGCACTCCTTGGCACTAGGAATCAGTTGGGACGGCCTCGTCATGGAGATTGACGGCATGACATCGCGACTATGCTTGCGCAGCTCAGCTGGGGTAGAAGACCGGGCTCGACGATGAGTGTCGTCCCTCCTTGCCACGCCCCAGAACTGTGTCCTAGGTCGTCCAACCCACATATGAACGAGTCGGCTACGTGGACGACACTAACGGAGAGCTAATATCCCTACTGCACCTCCCGGTAAAATCTCGTTGCCCTTGATGCCAGACCGGCGGATGCGTGGGCTCGGTGCCGAGGCGACAACATGAGAGGTTGTCGGGGAGAAAAGGAGGCGGGAAGAAGAGGGGGTGGGTGACGCCATGGAGGGGAGGAGAGGCAACAGGGAGATGAGAGTGTGAGCTTTGCCTTGGCGTGAAGCGGAGGTGTCGGGGAAAGATGGTGGCGACAACGCTATGGTGGGGAGATGAGATGTGGGAGCGCCCGATGGCTGGCTGGCTGTGTGAGGAGAGTGGGAGGCGGTTATGGGGTGAGTGAGTGAGAGGAGTGGACTTTTTTCCTTCAAGAAAAGGAGAAATGAGTAGTTGCTATGAGGTGACATAAGTGTCACATAGCCTAGCAAATCATTTTTAGAGAGAAGACCATCCAAGTGACCTATAGGTAGCCTACAATTTATTTCTTACGAATATCGGGATGCGAATCACATGGCATTATGCAAATGAAGCTAAAGTTCATTGCTTACGAATATCGGGATGCGAATCACATGGTATTATGCAAATGAAGCTAAAGACAACATCCCGCACATTATTGTACGCAAGTAAATGTTAGTTTGTAATAGAAAAATAATTGATCATTGCCCTCCATGTACACATCGTTCGGTTAGATTTTTATGAACTTACATCGCAAGTGAAGTGGACTTCAATTGCTTTTTGATTGCTATGGGTTATCACTTCTATACATGTATTATGCGTATATATGTAATAGGAAAAAAATCTATGACCCATTGCAACGCGCGGGCATTCTACTAGTATTATTAAGAATCCAAAATCCAACAACCAAACAACATCGACTGGAAAAAGTGAAAATAAAACTTGAGGGAACATGCCTCGCAATAGTAACTCCACCAGATAGCCACTAACCTTATGATACAAGATGAAATCAAAACGAAACATATACAACTCCTAGGTTACGCCTTCAAGAAGGAACCGCCACACGTGCGACGACTCCAACATAAGGTTGAACTCTGGATTCTCATCCCTGAAGCCAAGCTTCAATCCACCACCTTCAGCTACGCGACGACATAGCCTGATCGGTAATCTTGTGTTTCCACCGGAGTGCATAAAGTCATCGTTGAAGCTGTGTGTACCATCATCCCTTATCCGGCGACCAATGCCTTGATAACCGAATACCTATAGAGAAGAAAATAGAAGACAGACGTCCCATACCGACTGCCTCTCGCCATTGTCGCACCACCTTCAATCTAGCAGCAACAGGCTACACATGACACCTCCATCAAAGACACCATGCAACATGCGCTGGTAGCAGGCATGACTTGACACCTCCACATGAGACATCGTGTGTGGCATCCGTCGGAGGCTTCGCCTGTCGGCGACAGGCACTGCCCGGCGACTCCAAAAGAGACGCATGCCTCACCTATCAAGCCACATTGAACCCGATCTATTGATGGATGGGATTCCCATACTGCCGCCTGCCTCAGAGAGGCCATCACCACCTCGAGATCCAGACTCCCAGTCGCCCACACAACCATGGAGTCCACTATTGTCGAAGAAGAGGGGTCGCCACCCCGATTCTATGCACCATAGGGACCCTCCCCCATTGTGCCAGCCGCTGTTGTCGCCCATATAACGGCAACCGCCGGCACGATCCCGCATCAAGCGTCGTCGATGCCGGAGGAAGCTCCGCCCGCCATGTGCGTCCTGCGGTTACCTCGAAAGCGGGATCCCCATATCCGCTGCCACAAGGAGCCCGTCATCCTCAATGGAGAGGATGCCGCCACCGCCATGACCGCAGTTGCTGCTTCGGGGATCATGCTTCGCCTATCAGCCACATTCCCTCCCGACCCGCTCTTCCCATGAAGCCGCTAGAGCAGCACCGAGCCAGCGGGATGGACGATCGCAAGAGGATGAACTCGTGTCACCTGTCCCTCCAGACAGCTGGGCTAGAGCCAAGATCCTTGTCGTCCCCGTCACCGCCGGCACCCGGGCTTAGCTGTGCACGTTTCTGGAGACAACAAGGGGGAAGATAAGGGGGAGGGCGGCGACCGGGAAGCTAGGGTCCCCCGCCCCCATCGCCCTAGAGGTGGCGAGACGAGGGAGGACGTCAACGTCAATGTGGATGCCTACCTATCCTTTAAGGAACTTTTGTGCTCCTTTTTTTTATGCAGAATCACCCATGAATCCAACAAAGAGTATAAGGTGAATATCATATTAACATGATTTGAAGGAAAAATACGTTGAAAATAGGATTTGTTCCTTGTTTTCTAAATAACCCAAATCAGAGAAGCAGCACCAATAGAAATCACCACCCTATCTATGCTAGTACAAGATTGCAGCCAGTTTTAACATAGATCCAAGAATGATGAAGGCAAATTGGGATCCCCTAACGCTCCATAAATACCAAAACATTTGTGCTGAGAATTGTCTGAAATCTATGTGAAGCCGGGCGCGGGTCTTTTTCGGTAAATTTGTTTGAAATCTATCTTATGCGTTGTACTCTCAAGGGATGTCAGTTGAGCCGAGTTCGGCACTTATGTTAGGGGAAGGACGTCATGGCTAGCATTGTTAGATTGCGGAATGATATCTGCATCATCCACCAAATTGGCTAGTATGACACTAGGGGGGTCACCGTCTCGAATACAAGAATTCTTATCATGAAAACTAAACTGAATGCCCTTCAAAAAAGAAAACTAAACTGAACTGTAGGTCATGAGACACACTATTCTCTTTGTCTTCTAGTACAATGCATATTGCTGACATTCCCAATTTATTCTTCTTCTTCTTTTTTGTGCGGGGACCCAATTTCTGAAGCCAAGTTAACACATTACGCATAGATAGCTGCTGCCATGTCTCACCATTGAGTTTCTCCGGTGCGAAAATGGACAACCTTCATGGCGTCAGATTGTGCCTCGACCTGATGAAATCCCATAGTATTTGCCGACCATCTCCCATCTCCCATCAGTAAAGCTTCAACAGCGGTGCCATAGATAAGCGCATCGGCCTGCCAGAAACTGCCCCTAGTACAAAGTTGCGATCTAGCTGCTGCTATAATAATCACCACAGTTGTTCCACGTAGCAGGCCGCATCCACATTCAGTTTGTGCCCTAAACTCCGTCACATCGGCTGAAATAATTAGCTTCTCTGATCGCTCCAAATTTTCATCACGACAGATGAAACGGAACGCGGGAGATTTTTTTCCATTTTCCCGTCGAAATAGAGCCGTAACCCTTCTCTCTGACACCGAAACTACTCTGTGTACGATGCCTTCTCGTCGTACAACAGTACGACCAGACTGGGATCATCTCTAAATACTAAGGCCCGCAAACTGAATCATCTATAATTGTCTCTAATCGTATGGAGTGTTGGACACGAATTTATCGTACGTATAGCAAGGTTCCTCTCACACTGCTCGAGTGCTAGACTGGACTGACCAGTCGTCATCCTCTTCATTCTTCACCCCTCGGCGTACGATACCCAGTCCGAGCATCTCACATCAACTCCACCGTGCGACCTCATCCTGTCTAGCCCCGTCCATTTAGAGTAAAACGGACAAATGAGGCGGCCCAGCACGCGACGGCCCAAACCCATCTGATCCGTTTCGTGTCTGCGTCGACCCATTTCGAGCATATGCGTCTGATTTGGGTCGCGGCGGACACCAAACGGACGCTTCGAACGTCCGGGTCGGGGCCGCGTGACAGGTGGCCATCTACCTTCTAGCCGTCCACATCAATGCGCACGCGCGGGCGGCCCCGCCCGTCATCCGCCCAAGAAAACGGTCGCGGTCCTTCTTAAATGAGACCCGTGGACCGGTCGTTGTCCACACTGCCCCACTCCATCCCGCAGCCTCATCGAAACCCGACAACCCCACACCCTTAAACCCTAGCCTTGAGCTCGCCGGCCGGCCGCCCGCGGCCATGGGGCTATGGAACTACGGCCGCAAAGGTAAGCACGACCACGAGGTTGGCTCCTCGTAGGGGCGCCGCCGCAACTCCGTGAAGAAGGAGCCCGCATCCCCATCGCCACCGCGTCGGGCCCCCGTGCCCCCGCATTCTCCATCGCGCCCACGGCCGTCGGCGAGCGTGACCGGCACTACATCGAGGCGGCCATATGCCGCCGTTATTGGGAGACGAGGACGGCGCTACCATGGAGCGACGCCCACCTCCCCAACAACTAGCACCTGTTGGCCGACCGCGTGTCGATCCCGCTGGTGCCACTGAGTGGCCGTGCGCGCCGCCAGGAGATCCAGCGCCGCTGCCGCCTCCTCCCGGACGACCTCTACTATGACGAGAGGTACGCCCCGACTCGCCATTGTTGGACACTTGGTTCCGTGATGAGCACAACATGCGGCAGGCGTCCTTCTTCGCTGGCACGTCGACGGGGCCGCGGCGGCCACGTGAGCCCTGAGCTGTTGGGGAACATAGTAATTTCAAAAAAAAATCCTACGCACACGCAAGATCATGGTGATGCATAGCAACGAGAGGGGAGAGTGTTGTCTACGTACCCTCGTAGACCGGAAGCGGAAGCGTTAGCACAACGCGGTTTATATAGTCGTACGTCTTCACGGCCCGACCGATCAAGCACCGAAACTACGGCACCTCCGAGTTCTAGCGCACGTTCAGCTTGATGACGATCCCCGGACTCCAATCCAGCAAAGTGTCGGGGAAGAGTTCCGTCAGCACGACGGCGTGGTGACGATCTTGATGTTTTACCGTCGCAGGGCTTCGCCTAAGCACCGCTACAATATTATCGAGGATTATGGTGGAGGGGGGCACCACACACGGCTAAGAGAACGATCACGAAGATCAACTTGTGTGTCTATGGGGTGCCCCCTGGCCACGTATATAAAGGAGTGGAGGAGGGGAGGGGCCGACCCTCTCTATGGCGCTCCCTAGGGGAGTCCTACTCCCACCGGGAGTAGGATTCTCCCTTTCCTAGTAGAACTAGGAGCCCTTCCAAGTAGTAGGAGTAGGAGGGAAGGAAAGGGAAGGAAAAAGGAGAAGGAAGGAAGGGGGCGCCTATCGTGGTTCCAAGTCTGATAGTAGTGTAGGGGGGTAAGTATGGAGAGGCAAGATCTTAGCTATGGAGAAGTTGTAAGAACGCAAGGTTTACGAGTTCAGGCCCTTCTCGGAGGAAGTAATAGCCTATGCCTCGGAGCCCGGAGGCGGGTCGACTGGATTATGCGTGTATGAATTACAGGGGCGCGAACCCTTTACACTAAGGAGGGGGTGGCTTATATAGAGTCCGCCAGACCCCTCCGGCCCTCAGTTATGCATGGTTTTAAGTACATTAAGGTCGGGCGTTACTGGTAACGCCCTTCATAAAGTGCTATGATGACCATAAAAGCTACTTAATGATCGACCGTTAGCGTGCGGAGTGACTTTAGGTCTCATGGCCGTCGGGTGGTTGGATCTTGGTCGAGTGGTTGCTTCTTGGTCCAGTGTCTTCGGGTCCGTCGAGTGAAACACCGCCAAGTCGATTGAAATGTGATTTCTTCTGGAGGTGTCCTTGGGTAGGTCAGTTTGGACAGGTCCAGGGCCCTACCCTAGGTACATAGCTTCATCATTAGCCCCCGAATGGATCGAGGTTTGAGTGGGAAAGGGTTTGAGCACATCTCCGACTCATTTTTCATGTCGTGAACATACCTTGCTTCGGATCAATGGACCAGAGTGATGACAACAACTTTCTTTCCAGTCGCCTTGACCCATTCTTAGGTTTTGTCGAGTGAGTTTTTATATTTGAAGAGTTCTGAGTGACGATGTGGAGGAGATCTTCGGTCCGACGAGTTGTTCTGCAGCCCGCGGATTTCGTGGGATCCAACTTTCAGGAAGCGCGCGGGACAGGAGAGGCCGCAGTAAACGGATGGGATAGCGTGGAGTCACCTCGATCCCCGCACCACCTTTTTCGCCACATATCGCGCGCGTGATCACCACGGGATTTGGCAGGGCCGTTCGGGCCTACCAGTCAGCCACTCGGAAGCAGCCTCATATAAGGTGTTGGGCCGGGGCTCTGTTCCGCACGCCACCATTCTCTCTGTTTTGTCCTGATTTCTCCGCCACCCTTGCTCCTGTCTCGTTGTCGGATCTCTGCTCGAGCTCGAACTGCCACCATGGGGAAGGACAAGACGGTGGCGTTGGAACGCGCGAAGAAGGCAACCGCGAAGGCGAAGGGCAAGCGGACCAACCGGGGCGGATCCTCGTCGAGGTCCGGCCTGCCGGCGGGCTGGATCCAGGGCGACTGGATCCGCTCGGCAATCACGCAGGACGACCTCGACGACTTGGTGGAAGGGGGATTTATCCCCCACAAGTCGGCTCGGCTCCCGGGAGACGAAACTGAGCCGCAGCCTAGAGAGGGTGAGTGTGTCCTCTTAGCAACTCAAATAGATCGTGGGTTCTCGCTGCCTCCCCACCCTTTCTTCCGGGGTTTTTTGAATTTCTTTGGGGCTCAGCTCCACCATTTTACTCCGAATACCATAGTCTATCTGGCCGCTTTCGTGTCTATGTGCGAAAACTTCTTGGGCTGTCGACCGCACTGGGGGCTCTTCAAACATATCTTCACTTGCCGTTCCCAGTCGGTCAAAAAGACCAAGTCGAGTGACGAGAGGACTCGGGTGATCCAGATGTGCGGTGGCCTGGGGATCCAGATGAGGAGCAAAAGTACCTTCCCAGCGATGATCCTTCCTGACTCGGTCCGGGGCTGGCAGTCGACTTGGTTTTACTGCAAGGATCAGCCGACCCCTGGCCAGTCGACTGGGCTTCCTCCTTTCTCCTTGGCTCGAATGGAGAAGCCTGCTCCCCTGAAGATAGTTCCAGAAGAGAAGGCGCAGGTCAAGGAGCTGGTCGAACGGGTCGTCCAGCTCGTCCGCGACGGAGTGACCGGGATGGATCTGCTGGAGGTCTTTCTCGGTCGACGCATCCAACCCCTTCAGGCGCGCGATCATCCGATGTGGATGTATTCTGGGCTCGAAGATACCACTCGGATCCACCCGGAGGAGGTTAGTGAGGACACCTTGGAGAGCTGGTTGAGAGGAATCACTGGCAACAAAGACAACCCTCGAGGATCCAGGAGGGTGATTCCATTCGACAACTCGCGTCAGCCGGAGCAGGTATGTTTCTGTAAGTAACTTTCCGACTCTCCATGTGATGTCCCATTTGCGGTCGACTGAATGTCTTTTGATTGTTATTTTTTTAGGCCCTCATTAAAATATACACGATGCCCAATGGAGAGCAAGGGCAAGACTTGGAAGGCGAGGCGAGCGGCGGCGACAGTGGCGAGTGGACTTCTGATGGTGAAAAGGATGGAGAAAGCGATGACTCAAGCGACGAAGAAGAAGTTGAGTCGCCTCCTCGCGGGGAGAGGCGATCCAATCTTGCCCAAGAACGACCGAGCGTCTGTGAAAAGGCGATTGCTCAAGCTGGTCATTCTTCGAAGCGTCCTTGGATCTCTTCACCAACCCCGACCGCGAAAGCGCCCAAGCACCCCAAAGTTGTGGAGCTGAAAATCCGGAAGGCGTTGCTGAAGATTAAGATTGACATCCCCGTCGCTTCTGCGTAAGTGTCTTCCTCTGTATACACTCGACGCTCAGCGCCATTTGTTTTTCTTGTTTTAACCGGACAAACTTTGGAACCGTTAGTGCTACCACTTCCGGGACCTCAGCTTACAGGGACGATGATGAGGTGATGGAGGATGCGGTCACTTCTTATCTGGGTATGATTTCTGCCATATTGTCTTTGTTCGGTCGATTCAACTGCAATGTGCATCATTGGGTGACGTGATTTTGGCAATTGAACTTTGCACAGCTCCCAACATTATTGACCTCCCCATTGATGATGAAGAGCCCGAGAGGTCTTTGACGAGGAAGAATAGGCAAGCTCCTGCAAGCGAGGCGCTACAGTCGACACCGAGGGCGGAACCAGCCATTCAGGACACTGGCGACGCCAATCGGGGTTCTGTTACCTTTGTCGTGCCACTGTCAAGTGCCTTGCCTTCTTCGTCGACTTCTCAGGCCCCTGTCGACCCACCTTCAGTTTTTGCGACCCATCATATCCCAGAAGACCAAGTGAATGCAGCCAGGGAAGCTATACGCCAGGCGGGCGTCATGATGGAGAAGATGAAGATGGTGCGGGACGCCAGTCAGGCTGCCTACGACGCCAGCTCGGCTCTCCAAAGCAACATTCAGGTTAGTTGGTCGCTGCTTGTTCTGTTAGGATATGATATCCGAAGACTCTTTCCGAAAATCTTTGCATCTGTACACCCACTGGGTGCGTCGATTGAAATTTTTGAACCGGTGGGGGCGCGCTGAGTGCACCCACTGGGTGTAGTCCCCGAGACTACGGTGGACTGTTGGCAGTCGACTGTGGTCGTTGTATTTTTTCGAATGTATAAACCAAACTGGTAGTTTTGTCTCTTCCACTCGGTCTGGTTGAGTGGGATCAGAACCGGTGGGGGCACGCAAAGTGCACCCACTGGGTGTAGTCCCCGAGACTACGGTGGACTGCTGGCAGTCGACTGTAGTCTGAGTTCTACTTTCTCTCTTCTGCCTTTTTTTACTTCCTGGACTCGACTTCGGCGGGCCGGTCGAGTGGGATCAGAACCGGTGGGGGCACGCAAAGTGCACCCACTGGGTGTAGTCCCCGAGACTATGGTGGACTGCGGGCAGTCGACCGTAGTCTTAGTATTTATTGCCTTTGTTGTTTTTCGCTGTAAAATAACTTCTCCTCTTTGATTGCAGAAATCTTGTGATCTGGGAGCTCGCTTTGCTGATTTGGAGAAACAGCAGATCCAACTGAACCTTGACTTGGAGCTGGCCAAGACAGAGCTGCAAAAGGCTAAGGATGGTGCCAATGGTAAGACGAGTTTGTCGACTGGTTTGCCTTGGGCTTGAGTACCCTTCTGCTCTTTCTGAATCAAGCACCATTTCTTTGCAGAAAAGCTGAGAGAAGCTCTGGCAAAGAAGGACCAGGATCTGGCTGCTGCCCGAAAGGAAGCTGACGACAGAGTCGCTCTGGCCGAACAGAAGCTGGCTTCGGTCGGCCAGTTGGAAGAAGAGAATACCAGGCTGAAGTCTGCTCTGAATGACTCCAACAAGGAGTGCTCGCGCTGGAAGAAGGCGAATCTCGTCCAGGGCGAGAAAATGGAAAGCATTGCTCGCAGGAGGGATGATCTGGAGAGCTATCTGAGAAGTCTTGCCAAGAAGTTGTTCATCAAGCTTGAAGGTGCACATTCTGTTCCGACTGATTTTTTTTGTGTCGACTCAGTGTACGAAAATTGACTTATCCTTGGATCGTGAATGCAGAGTTTTGCCAGAACTTTGAAGAGGAGACTGGGCGGATCGAACCAGGTTTGGATCCAATCAACTCTCCCGTGAAAGATGAAACTGCCATGAATCTGCTCCGACTGGAATCTCGCATCGACGGTGCCGTGGACTACTTGGCTCGACTGAAGGTCGCCATGTCACGGATCGACCCGGCACTTTGGCCAGAGGCCACACTCCAAAACGATCTTGAGTCTCTGATGACTCGACTTAACGGAATCCCTGACCGAGTGCAGGAGTGGAAGAAGTCTTCTGCTCGGTGTGGCGCTGATGTGGCTCTGTCTTTGGTTCGTGTCCACTGCAAGGAGGTGCGACAAGATAAGCTGGCCGCAATCAAGGTCGCCAACACCCAGAAGCACGACTTCCGAACTTTTATGGAGACTTTCATTGCTGCCGCCACTCGGATTGCCGATGGCGTCGACCTGGACGAGTTCGTCGAGCCTGCCAGCCCTCCTCCTGCGGAGTGAACAAACTTTTATGCCCCACCTTAAATTTGCCTCGGAATGCCGAGTGGTTTTTGTAACCGTTAAACTCTTTCGGGCTGAATGCCTGAGCACTTTGACCTGTGGTCCGGACCCTTTAGGATTTATCTGAACTCGGTTTATCGTTGAATATCTTTATGAATCCCCCGTCGAGTGGAAATAGTTCTTCTTTCGAGACAACTTTTTTGTACTTGTGGCGCGGCTCCGAAGGGGAAGGTAGCAGTCGACCTGCACCTCGTTACTGCAGAGCAGGATGGAGTGCATGTTGTATTTGTGGCGAAGCTCTCCAAGGAGGAGGTGGCCGTCGATCTGCAGCTTGTTACTGCAGAGCGGGATGTGTTTCGTACTTAGGCGAGTACCTGACCGCAGCTAAGTCTTCAAACGAGAAAACTTAGGCAAGTACCGGACTGCAGCTAAGCCCCCGAGTGGGAGGACTGCTCTCCACTCGGTAGGATTTTTCAAACTTAGGCGAGTGCCTGACTGCAGCTAAGTCCTCAAGCGAGAGAACTTAGGCGAGTACTGGACTGCAGCTAAGCCTCCGAGTGGGAGGGCTGCTCTCCACTCGGTAGGATTTTTTGTTTTTCAAACTTAGGCGAGTGCCTGACTGCAGCTGAGTCCTCAAGAGAGAGAACTTAGGCGAGTACTGGACTTCAGCTAAGCCCCCGAGTGGGAGGGATGCTCTCCACTCGGTAGGATTTTTTTCAAACTTAGGCGAGTGCCTGACTGCAGCTAAGTCCTCAAGAGAGAGAACTTAGGCGAGTACTGGACTGCAGCTAAGCCCCCGAGTGGGAGGGCTGCTCTCCACTCGGTAGGATTTTTTCAAACTTAGGCGAGTGCCTGACTGCAGCTAAGTCCTCAAGCGAGAGAACTTAGGCGAGTACTGGACTGCAGCTAAGCCCCCGAGTGGGAGGGCTGCTCTCCACTCGGTAGGATTTTTTCAAACTTAGGCGAGTGCCTGACTGCAGCTAAGTCCTCAAGCGAGAGAACTTAGGCGAGTACTGGACTGCAGCTAAGCCCCCGAGTGGGAGGGCTGCTCTCCACTCGGTAGGATTTTTTCAAACTTAGGCGAGTGCCTGACTGCAGCTAAGTCCTCAAGCGAGAGAACTTAGGCGAGTACTGGACTGCAGCTAAGCCCCGAGTGGGAGGGCTGCTCTCCACTCGGTAGGATTTTTTCAAACTTAGGCGAGTGCCTGACTGCAGCTAAGTCCTCAAGCGAGAGAACTTAGGCGAGTACTGGACTGCAGCTAAGCCCCGAGTGGGAGGGCTGCTCTCCACTCGGTAGGATTTTTTTTCAAACTTAGGCGAAACGGATTCGCAGCTAAGACTCCGAGTGGGAGGCTGGCTCGCCACTCGGTAGGAAATCGTTTTTATAAACTTAGGCGAAGCGGATTCGCAGCTAAGCCACCCACTGGGGGATTTCTTACGTAAACAAAAACAATAATAATCACTGGGAAAATTATAATGCTCTTGTCTTTGATAAATAAACTACAGGAGTTTTTTCTTATTACATCTTATCTGAATGATAACTCAAGTATAAAAGGGGCGGAGTAGCTCCGCATTCCAGGCTCGTGGCTCATCAATCTGGCGATCGACATTGTAGAGGTGGTATGCTCCATTGTGGAGGACTCTGGTGACTATGAAGGGGCCTTCCCAAGTAGGAGCGAGCTTGTGTGGTTTCTGCTGATCCACTCGGAGGACTAAGTCTCCTTCTTGGAAGGCTCGGCTCTTCACGTTTCTGGCATGGAATCGACGCAAGTCTTGCTGATAGATGGTCGATCGAATCAAGGCCATTTCTCTTTCTTCTTCTAGGAGGTCGACTGCGTCCTGCCGGGCTTGTTCTGCTTCATCTTCAGAGTAGAGCTCGACTCGGGGAGCGTTGTGAAGCAGGTCACTCGGTAAGACTGCCTCGGCTCCGTAGACCAGAAAGAATGGGGTTCTTCCGGTCGATCGATTCGGGGTTGTTCTTAATCCCCAAAGGACTGATGGAAGCTCGTCGACCCATGCACCTGCTGCGTGCTTGAGATCGCGCATCAATCGGGGTTTCAGTCCTTTGAGAATCAGGCCGTTCGCCCTTTCTGCTTGCCCATTCGACTGGGGGTGAGCGACCGAAGCATAGTCGACTCGAGTGCCCTGAGAGGCGCAAAAGGCCCTGAATTTGTCGGAATCGAAGTTTGACCCGTTGTCGGTGATGATGCTGTGTGGAACTCCATATCTGAATATCAACTCTCTGATGAAACTGATAGCGGTGCAAGCATCAAGATTCTTGATAGGCTTGGCTTCAATCCATTTGGTGAACTTGTCGACTGCTACCAGCACATGAGTGAAGCCGCTCCTGCCTGTTCTCAGTGGTCCAACCATGTCCAGCCCCCAAACAGCGAAGGGCCAGACGAGTGGAATGGTTTTCAGGGCTGACGCGGGCTTGTGCGGCATATTGGAGTAATACTGACATCCTTCACATTTGTCGACTATCTCTTTTGCCATCTCATTGGCTCTTGGCCAGTAGAACCCCGCTCGGTATGCTTTAGCCACAATGGTCCGAGAGGACGCATGATGACCACAGGTCCCCGAGTGGATATCGTTAAGGATCATCTGACCTTCTTCTGGTGTAATACACTTCTGGCCGACCCCAGTCGCGCTTTCTCTATATAACTGTCCCTTTATGACTGTAAAGGCCTTGGATCGACGGACGATCTGTCGAGCCTCTTCTTCGTCTTCTGGGAGTTCTTTCCTTAGGATGTACGCGATGTACGGTTCTGTCCAGACGGGAGTGATAACCAAGACTTCCATGATCAGGTCGACCACAGCTGGAACTTCAACTTCAGTCGGATCCGTGGCGCTTTTTGGCTGCGGGGCCTCTTCAGTGAAGGGATCCTCCTGGACTGATGGTGTGTGGATGTGTTCCAAAAACACATTGCTGGGAATGGCTTCTCTTTTGGAACCTATTTTTGCCAGATCATCAGCTGCTTGATTTTTCAGTCGGGGTATGTGATGAAGCTCTAACCCCTCGAATTTCTTCTCCAGCTTTCTCACTGCATTGCAATAACCAGTCATGGCTGGACTTCTGACGTCCCATTCCTTCATCACTTGATTAACCACCAAATCTGAGTCGCCATAGACCATGAGGCGATGGACGCCGAGTGAAATGGCCATGCGCAACCCATATAAAAGTGCTTCGTATTCTGCCTCGTTGTTAGAGGAATCAAAGTGGATTTGAAGAACATATCTAAGTTTATCTCCTCTGGGGGAGACCAACACCACTCCGGCGCCGGAACCATTTAGCATCTTGGAACCGTCGAAGAACATGGTCCAATGCTCCGAGTGAACCTGAGTCGGCAGTTGCTGTTCAATCCACTCGGCGACGAAATCCGCGATTGCCTGGGACTTGATAGCTTTCTTTGCCTCAAACTTGATATCTAGAGGAAGGAGTTCAATCGCCCATTTTGCCACTCGACCAGTTGCGTCCCTGTTATGCAAGATCTCTGACAACGGAGCATCGCTGACGACTGTAATGGAATGATCAGAGAAGTAGTGGGCAACTTTCTTTGTGGTCATATAAATCCCATATACGAGCTTCTGATAATGAGGATATCTTTGCTTCGATGGGGTCAAGACTTCAGAAATATAATACACTGGGCGCTGAACTTTGAAGGTTTTCCCTTCTTCTTCCCGCTCGACCGTAAGTACCGTACTGACGACTTGTCCTGTGGCTGCAATGTAAAGCAGCAAAGGCTCCTTGCTGATTGGGGCAGCAAGCACCGGCTGGGTGGAGAGCAGAGCTTTGAGCTCTGCGAACGCTGCGTCAGCTTCAGGAGTCCACTCGAACTTGTCAGACTTCTTCATCAATCGGTAAAGAGGCAATGCCTTTTCACCGAGACGAGATATGAATCGACTTAGGGCGGCCAAGCAACCAGTAAGCTTCTGAACATCGTGCACTCGCACAGGACTTTTCATTCGGAGTATAGTACCGACTTTTTCTGGATTGGCGTCGATTCCCCGTTCGGAAACGAGAAAACCGAGTAACTTTCCGCCAGGAACCCCGAATGTGCATTTTGATGGATTAAGCTTGATATCAAACCTTCTGAGGTTGGCAAAGGTTTCAGCAAGGTCAGTCAGCAGGTCGGAACCCTTCCGTGACTTGACCACAATATCATCCATGTACGCCTCCACATTCCGACTGATTTGGGTGAGCAAACACTTCTGAATCATCCTCATGAATGTGGCTGCGGCATTCTTGAGGCCGAATGGCATGGTAACATAACAGAAGTATCCGAATGGAGTGATGAAAGCTGTTTTGATCTCGTCAGGTCCATACAGATGGATATGATGGTACCCGGAATAGGCGTCTAAAAAAGACAGTCGCTCACATCCCGCAGTCGAGTCGACTATCTGGTCGATGCCGGGGAGAGGAAAATGATCTTTCGGGCAGGCCCGATTGATATGTTTAAAGTCAATGCACATGCGAAGTGACTTGTCCTTCTTGGGGACCATGACAACTTTGGAGAGCCACTCGGAGTGGTAGATTTCTCGGATGAACTCCGCCGCTAAGAGTCGAGCCACCTCTTTGCCAATGGCCTTTCTCTTCTGGACGGCGGACCGTCGGAGATGTTCCTTGACAAGTTTTACTTTTGAGTCGACTCTTAGGCGGTGCTCAGCCAGCTCCCTGGGAACACCCGGCATGTCAGAGGGCTTCCATGCAAAAATGTCCCAGTTCTCCCGGAGGAACTGGATGAGCGCTTCTTCCTATTTGGAGTCGAGTGTTGTCGAGATATGAGTTGGAGCAGCGCTGGGGTCGGTCGGGTGGATGTGAGCTGTCTTCGTATCGCCAGTCGACTGAAAAGCTGACTCTGTAGCGGGCTTCTTGGCTCGCAACAAATCACTAGGGTCTGCAGTCTTCTGGTATTCCTACAACTCCACCACTACCATCTGAGCATCAGCGATCTTCAAACCTTTCTGAAAACATTCTTCCGCTTTCTTCCGATTGCCTGTAATAGCGATCACACCTTTGGGGCCAGGCATCTTCAATTTGAGGTACACGTAACATGGTCGGGCCATGAAGCGTGCATAAGCCGGCCTCCCCAAAATAGTGTGGTAGGCACTCTAGAAGTCTACAACTTCGAATGTCAACTTTTCTTTGCGGAAATTTTTGGAATCACCGAAAACCACATCAAGAGCAATCTGGCCGAGTGATTCAGCCTTCTTCCCAGGAATGACTCCATGGAAACTCATGTTGCTGGCACTGAGTCTGGACATCGGAATGCCCATCCCTTTCAACGTCTCAGCATACAATATGTTCAAACCACTGCCACCATCCATCAGGACTTTGGTCAGTCGAGTACCTTCAACAACTGGGTCGACCACCAAAGCTTGCCTTCCAGGGGTGGCGATGTGCGTTGGGTGGTCGGACTGGTTGAATGTTATGGCAGTCTGAGACCATTTCAGGTAACTAGGTGTTGCCGGAGCGACCATATTCACCTCTCGGTTAATAACTTTCCGTCGAATTTTGCTTTCAACATCGGCAAAAATCATCAGAGTGGAATTGACCTGAGGGTATCCGTCGTCACTGTCTTCTTTGTCCTCGACCTTGTCCGACTCCTTTTCCTTACCTTTGGGCTGCTTGCCCTGGAACTGCTGGATCAAGAGTCGACACTGTCGAGTGGTATGTTTCGGGTAAATGAAATTACCCTCTTCATCTTTGTTTGTGTGGACGAGACATGGTAAGTCCAACACATCATTTCCGTCCTGGTCTTTAACCTTTTTGGGGTTCCAAGGTGAAGGAAATATACCCTAGAGGCAATAATAAAGTTATTATTTATTTCCTTATATCATGATAAATGTTTATTATTCATGCTAGGATTGTATTAACCGGAAACATAATACAGGTGTGAATACATAGACAAACAGAGTGTCACTAGTATGCCTCTACTTGACTAGCTCGTTAATCAAAGATGATTATGTTTCCTAACCATGGACAAAGAGTTGTTATTTGATTAACGGGATCACATCATTAGGTGAATGATCTGATTGACATGACCCATTCCATTCGCTTAGCACCCGATCATTTAGTATGTTGCTATTGCTTTCTTCATGACTTATAAATGTTCCTATGACTATGAGATTATGCAACTCCCGTTTGCCGGAGGAACACTTTGTGTGCTACCAAACGTCACAACGTAACTGGGTGATTATAAAGGTGCTCTATAGGTGTCTCCAAAGGTACATGTTTGGTTGGCGTATTTCGAGATTAGGATTTGTCACTCCGATTGTCGGAGAGGTATCTCTGGGCCCTCTCGGTAATGCACATCACATAAGCCTTGCAAGCATTGCAACTAATGAGTTAGTTGTGAGATGATGTATTACGGAATGAGTAAAGAGACTTGCCGGTAACGAGATTGAACTAGGTATTGAGATACCGACGATCGAATCTCGGGCAAGTAACATACCGATGACAAAGGGAACAACGTATGTTGTTATGCAGTCTGACCGATAAAAGATCTTCGTAGAATATGTAGGAGCCAATATGAGCATCCAGGTCCTGCTATTGGTTATTGACCGGAGACGTGTCTCGGTCATGTCTAGATTATTCTCGAACCCGTAGGGTCCGCACGCTTAAGGTTTCGATGATAGTTATATTATGAGTTTATGCATTTTGATATACCGAAGTTTGTTTGGAGTCCCGGATGTGATCACGGACATGACGAGGAGTCTCGAAATGGTCGAGGCATAAAGATTGATATATTGGAAGCCTATATTTGGATATCGGAAGTGTTCCGGGTGAAATCGGGATTTTACCGGAGTACCGGGAGGTTACCGGAACCCCCTGGGAGGTATATGGGCCTTAGTGGGCTTTAGTGGAAGAGAGGAGAGGTGGCCAGGGCTGGGCCGCGCGCCCCTCCCCCCCCTAGTCCGAATAGGACAAGGAGAGGGGGGCGGCGCCCCCCCCCCCTTTCTTCTCTCTCCTCTTTCCCACTCCCGAATCCTATTCCAACTAGGAAAGGGGGGAATCCTACTCCCGGTGGGAGTAGGACTCCTCCTGGCGCGCCCTCCTCCTAGCCGGCCGCACCACCTCCTTGATCCTTTATATACGGGGGCAGGGGGCACCCCTAGACACACAAGTTGATCCACGTGATCATATTCTTAGCCGTGTGCGGTGCCCCTTCCACCATAGTCCTCGATAATATTGTAGCGGTGCTTAGGCGAAGCCCTGCGATGGTAGTACATCAAGATCGTCACCACGTCGTCGTGCTGACGGAACTCTTCCCCGACACTTTGCTGGATCGGAGTCCGGGGATCATCATCGAGCTGAACGTGTGCTAGAACTCGGAGGTGTCGTAGTTTCGGTGCTTGATCGGTCGGGCCGTGAAGACGTATGACTACATCAACCGCGTTGTGCTAACGCTTCCGCTGTCGGTCTACAAGGGTACGTAGATCACACTCTCCCCTCTCGTTGTTATGCATCACCATGATCTTGCGTGTGCGTAGGAATTTTTTTGAAATTACTACGTTCCCCAACACAAGGTCCTTTAGGTTTCCCTTTAAACTTTCCTTGGGTTAAAGCCAAGGCTTCCCCGGGAGCCGCTGGCTCGGCTTTCCGCTTCTGTTTCCGATTGGAATTTCCTCTGGTTTCTTGGGCGACTGACTTGAGCTTGCCACTCCTGAGTCGATCCTCATCTTCACCATTAGCGTACTTGGTGGCAATCTCCATCATCCGATTCAGGGACATATCTCCGGTTCGACCGAATTTCAAATTCAGTTCTCTGTACTTGACGCCTTCCTTGAAGGCACAAACTGCTTGGTGGTCAGGCACATTCTCCACCGAGTGATGTAACGTGATCCACCTCTGGATGTAATCCCTCAAAATTTCATTCGGCTTCTGCACGCAAGACCGCAGTTCCGTCAGCCCTGCCGGTCGCTTGCATGTGCCTTCAAATGTGGTGACGAACACTTGGGAGAGATCTTCCCAAGTGTAAATGCTGCTAGGTGCTAACAGGTTCAGCCATGCCCTGGCGGAGCCCTCCAACATGAGAGGCAGGTGCTTCATGGCCACTTCATCATTGCCACCGCCAATCTGGACGGCCACTCGGTAGTCCTCAAGCCAAGTATCGGGCTTGGACTCGCCAGTGAACTTACTGACTCCAGTTTCCAACCTGAAGTTGGGAGGAATCACCGCGGCCCTGATGGCTCTACTAAAGCACTCTGGCCCCGAAACATGTACTCTGCTGCTGGTAGGTGCATCTCTGTCGTGACCTTCTCGGTGAGCCCTGTTCCTGTCGACCAAACCTTGGACGAGAATGGATCTCGCATCAAAGCCTGTCCCTCTGGGGTCGACTGGAATCCTTCACCCACCACCACGAGGGCGCTTGTCATCCTGCTCGCGAGGCACATACGACCCGCTCCTCGGGGGAAGCGTGGGCACTCGACGTCGACCGTCACGATCGACTCGGTGATCATACTGCTCATGGTTCCCATACTGGTCACGCCGGTCTCCACGCCCCTCACGCCTCGGGGGCGATCTCGGGCTGTGAGCCAACTGGACTCTGTCCGCGGCAACGGATCTTCTGTGAATCTTGTTCCGCGACTGAGAAACAGCGGAATTCTGGTCTCCTGCTGCCCGGAGTAACACTCTGATCTGCAGCAAGCCTCTGCCAGCCTCCGACTGGGAAGGCTGAACTGACTCCGCTATACGGCCCGCAGCTGCTAAATTCTGAATCGTAGTTTGATATACCTGCGGGGGCGGGAAGATCTGACGTCGACTGGATTCGGGAACCCGTTGTCGCGCACGCTCGTCGAGTGCTGCTAAATTCTGAATCGGAGTTCGATATACCTGCGGGGGCGGGAAGAGCTGACGTCGACTGGATTCGGGAACCTGTTGTCGCGCACGCTGGTCGAGTGCTCGCTGGAGGTTCTCCAGTCGAGTGCACTCGGCCAAGTTTGCCAGGCGCGCGTCTTCCAAGGAGCGAGCCTTGGGGGTTTCTCCAATGATAGGAGTGTGCAGTGCATCCACGTTCCGGCGGCGAAGTTCTTCTCTCTGCAGCGACGTGAGAGGCTCGGGAAGATACTCCTCATGGGGACGCGACGGGTCGCCTCCACCTGCGCCTCCGTATGTGCGGGGAAAACCGGGAGGACTGGGCGGTCCATCGACCATCAAAACCTCCGTCGCCGGATCGCTGCTGTCGCACTCGGATGCGGTCTCTGCGGAGCCAGTCGAACAGGCCGTAGAGGGATTCGTCGGGCTCGATCGCCGCGACTTGCAGGGTGGCCGACTGACGTGCCACCGCGTGTCTCACCCACCGCTGAAGTCTTGACCGACCGGAGCACTTGCGCCGGCGGGAAACAGGGAGGGAGGACAACACAGGAGCCGATCGGTAGGGGGTCGATGGTTGCTGCAGGAGAACGCCGCGGACGCACGCGCTAAAATGTGTTGCCCCACGAACAGGGAGCGCGTCCACATCGAGCGGAGCCTCCTGGAGCCAAGCAGAGTGGTCGACGATGAACGTGAGCGCACCGAGACGGATCTCGCGGCCCTCCACCAAAACTCCGCCGAAAACCATGATGATTCGGGTCGAAAAAGGTCGCAACTCCTCCAACAAACGCTAAAACACCAGCCCCACGGTGGGCGCCAACTGTCATGGTTCCAAGTCTGACAGTAATGTAGGGGGGTAAGTATGGAGAGGCAAGATCTTAGCTATGGAGAAGTTGTAAGCACGCAAGGTTTACGAGTTCAGGCCCTTCTCGAAGGAAGTAATAGCCCTACGTCTCGGAGCCCGGAGGCGGTCGACTGGATTATGCATGTATGAATTACAGGGGTGCGAACCGTTTACACTGAGGAGGGGGTGGCTTATATAGAGTCCGCCAGACCCCTCCGGCCCTCAGTTATGCAGGGTTTTAAGTACATTAAGGTCGGGCATTACTAGTAACGCCCCTAATAAAGTGCTATGATGACCATAAAAGCTACTTAATGACCGACCGTTAGCGTGCGGAGTGACTTTAGGTCTCCTGGCCGTCGGGTGGTTGGATCTTGGTCGAGTGGTTGCTTCTTGGTCAAGTGTCTTCGGGTCCGTCGATTGAAACACCGCCAAGTCGATTGAAATGTGATTTCTTCTGGAGGTGTCCTTGGGTAGGTCAGTTTGGACAGGTCCATGGCCCTACCCTAGGTACATAGCTTCATCAGCGCCCCCCTTCCCTAGTCCAATTCGGACCAGACCAAGGGGAGGGGTGTGGCCACCCTTGAGGCCCTTTTCCTTCTTTCTCGTATAGCCCAATAAGGCCCAATACGTATTCCCGTAACTCTCCGGTACTCCAAAAAATACCCGAATCACTCGGAACCTTTCCGATGTCCGAATATAGTCATCTAATATATCGATCTTTACATCTCGACCATTTTGAGACTCCTCGTCATGTCCCCGATCTCATCCGGGACTCCGAACTCCTTCGGTACATCAAAACTCATAAACTCATAATATAACTGTCATCAAAACCTTAAGCGTGCGGACCCTACGGGTTCGAGAACAATGTAGACATGATTGAGACACGTCTCCGGTCAATAACCGATAGCGGAACCTGGATGCTCATATTGGCTCCCACATATTCTATGAAGATCTTTATCGGTCGAACCGCATAACAAATACGTTGTTCCCTTTGTCATCGGTATGTTACTTGCCCGAGATTCGATCGTCGGTATCTCAATACCTAGTTCAATCTCATTACTGGCAAGTCTCTTTACTCGTTTAGTAATACATCATCTCGCAACTAACTCATTAGTTGCAATGCTTGCAAGGCTTTAGGTGATGTGCATTACCGAGAGGGCCCAGAGATACCTCTCTGACAATCGGAGTGAATAATCCTAATCTCCAAATACGCCAACCCAACATGTACCTTTGGAGACACCTGTAGAGAACCTTTATAATCACCCAGTTACGTTGTGACGTTTGGTAGCACACAAAGTGTTCCTCCGGCAAACGGGAGTTGCATAATCTCATAGTCACAGGAACATGTATAAGTCATGAAGAAAGCAATAGCAACATACTAAACGATCGGGTGCTAAGCTAATGGAATGGGTCATGTCAATCACATCATTCTCCTAATGATGTGATCCCGTTAATCAAATGACAACACATGTCTATGGTTAGGAAACATAACCATCTTCGATCAACGAGCTAGTCAAGTAGAGGCATACTAGTGACGTTTAGTTTGTCTATGTATTCACACAAGTATTATGTTTCCGGTTAATACAATTCTAGCATGAATAATAAACATTTATCATGATATAAGAAAATAAATAATAACTTTATTATTGCCTCTAGGGCATATTTCCTTCAGTCTCCCACTTGCACTAGAGTCAATAATCTAGTTCACATTGCCATGTGATTTAATATCAATAGTTTACATCACCATGTGATTAACACCATAGTTCACATCGACATGTGACCAACACCCAAAGGGTTTACTAGAGTCAATAATCTAGTTCACATCGCTATGTGATTAACACCCAAAGAGTACTGAGGTGTGATCATGTTTCTATGTCAACAATGCTCTGCACACAGAGCTACTCTAGCTAATTGCTCCCACTTTCAATATGTATCCAGATTGAGATTTAGAGTCATCTGGGTCAGTGTCAAAATTTGCATCGACGTAACCCTTTACGACGAACCTTTTGTCACTTCCATAATCGAGAAACATATCCTTATTCCATTAAGGATAATTTTGACCAATGTCCAGTGATCTACTCCTAGATCACTATTGTACTCCTTTGCCAAACTCAGGACAGGTATACAATAGGTCTGGTACACAGCATGGCATACTTTATAGAACCTATGGCTGAGGCATAGGGAATTACTTTCATTCTCTCTCTATCTTCTGTCGTGGTCGGGTTTTGAGTCTTACTCAACTTCACACCTTGTAACACAGGCAAGAACTTCTTCTTTGACTGTTCTATTTTGAACTACTTCAAAATCTTGTCAAGGTATGTACTCATTGAAAAAACTTATCAAGCATCTTGATCTATTTCTATAGATCTTGATGCTCAATATGTAAGCAGCTTCACCGAGGTCTTTCTTTGAAAAACTCCTTTCAAATATTCCTTTATGCTTTGCAGAATAATTCTACATTATCTCTGATCAACAATATGTCTTCCACATATACTTATCAGTAATGTTGTAGTGCTCTCACTCACTTTATTGTAAATACAGGCTTCACCGCAAGTTTGTATAAAACTATATGCTTGATCAACTTATCAAAGCGTATATTCCAACTCCGAGATGCTTGCACCAGTCCATAGATGGATCGCTGGAGCTTGCATATTTTGTTAGTACCTTTAGGATTGACAAAACCTTCTGGTTGCATCATATACAACTCTTCTTTAATAAATCCATTAAGGAATGCAGTTTTGTTTATCCATTTGCCAGATTTCATAAAATGCGGCAATTGCTAACATGATTCGGACAAACTTAAGCATAGATACGAGTGAGAAACTCTCATCGTAGTCAACACCTTGAACTTGTCGAAAACCTTTTTGCGACAATTCTAGCTTTGTAGATAGTAACACTACTATCAGCGTCCGTCTTTCTCTTGAAGATCCATTTAATCTCAATGGCTCACCGATCAATGGGCAAGTCAATCAAAGTCCATACTTTGTTCTCATACATGGATCTCATCTCAGATTTCTTGGCCTCAAGCCATTTCGCGGAATCTGGGCTCATCATCGCTTCCTCATAGTTCGTAGGCTCGTCATGGTCAAGTAACATGACCTCTAGAACAGGATTACCGTACCACTCTAGTGCGGATCTCACTCTGGTTTACCTATGAGGTTCGGTAGTAACTTGATCTGAAGTTACATGATCATCATCATTAGCTTCCTCACTA
Source organism: Triticum aestivum (assembly GCF_018294505.1). NCBI lineage: Eukaryota > Viridiplantae > Streptophyta > Magnoliopsida > Poales > Poaceae > Triticum > Triticum aestivum. The sequence continues at coordinate 407,688,260 of NC_057806.1, forward strand.
ATTGGTGTAGTAGTCACAGGAACAGATTTCTGTGATGAACTACTTACCAATAAGGGAGCAGGTACAATTACCTCATCAAGTTCTACTTTCCTCCCACTCACTTCTTTCGAGAGAAACTCCTTCTCTAGAAAGGATCCATTCAAAGCAACGAATTACTTGCCTTCGGATCTGTGATAGAAGGTGTACCCAACTTTTTCTTTTGGGTATCCTATGAAGACGCACTTCTCCGATTTGGGTTTGAGCTTATCAGGTTGAAACTTTTTCACATAAGCATTGCAACCTCAAACTTTAAGAAACGACAGCTTAGGTTTCTTGCCAAACCATAGTTTATACGGTGTCGTCTCAACGGATTTAGATTTTGCCCTATTTAACGTGAATGCAGCTGTCTCTAATGCATAACCCCAAAACAATAGTGGTAGATCGGTAAGAGACATCATAGATCGCACCATATCTAATAAAGTACGGTTATGACGTTCGGACACACCATTACACTGTGGTGTTCCAGGTGGCATGAGTAGTGAAACTATTTCACATTGTTTTTAACTGAAGGCCAAACTCGTAACTCAAATATTTTACTTCTGCGATCATATCATAGAAACTTTTATTTTGTTACGATGATTCTCCATTTCACTCTGAAATTCTTTGAACTTTTCAAATGTTTCAGACTTGTGTTTCATCAAGTAGTGAAGGAAATATGCCCTAGAGGCAATAATAAAGTTATTATTTATTTCCTTATAACATGATAAATGTTTATTATTCATGCTAGAATTGTATTAACCGGAAACATAATACATGTGTGAATACATAGACAAACAGAGTGTCACTAGTATGCCTCTACTTGACTAGCTCGTTAATCAAAGATGGTTATGTTTCCTAACCATGGACAAAGAGTTGTTATTTGATTAACGGGATCACATCATTAGGTGAATGATCTGATTGAAATGACCCATTCCATTAGCTTAGCACCCGATCGTTTAATATGTTGCTATTGCTTTCTTCATGACTTATACATGTTCCTATGACTATGAGATTATGCAACTCCCGTTTGCCGGAGGAACACTTTGTGTGCTACCAAACGTCACAACGTAACTGGGTGATTATAAAGGTGCTCTACAGGTGTCTCCAAAGGTACATGTTGGGTTGGCGTATTTCGAGATTAGGATTTGTCACTCCGATTGTCGAAGAGGTATCTCCGGGCCCTCTCGGTAATACAGATCACATAAGCCTTGCAAGGATTGCAACTAAAGAGTTAGTTGCGAGATGATGTATTATGGAACGAGTAAAGAGACTTGCCGGAAACGAGATTGAACTAGGTATTGAGATACCGACGATCGAATCTCGGGCAAGTAACATACCGATGACAAAGGGAACAACGTATGTTGTTATGCGGTCTGACCGATAAAGATCTTCGTAGAATATGTAGGAGCCAATATGAGCATCCAGGTTCCGCTATTCGTTATTGATCGGAGACGTGTCTCGGTCATGTCTACATTGTTCTCGAACCCGTAGGGTCCGCACGCTTAAGGTTTCGATGACAGTTATATTATGAGTTTATGAGTTTTGATGTACCGAAGTTAGTTCGGAGTCCCGGATGTGATCACGGACATGGCGAGGAGTCTCGAAATGGTCGAGACATAAAGATTGATATATTGGACGGCTATATTCGGACACCGGAAGTGTTCCGGGTGATTTCGGAGAAAACCGGAGAGCCGGAGGGTTACCGGAACCCTACCGGGAGAAGGAATGGGCCTTATGGGCCTTAGTGGAGAGAGAGAGGGGCAGCCAGGGTGGGCCACGCGCCTCCTCCCCCCTGGTCCGAATTGGACTAGGAGAGGGGGGGCGGCACCCCCCGTTTCCCTCTCCCTCCCCACTTCCTTCCCCCTCCTAGTAGGAGTCCTACTCCTACTAGGAGGAGGACTCCTCCTGGCGCGCCTATAGGGGCTGGCCGGCCTCCTCCCCTTGCTCCTTTATATACGGGGGCAGGGGGCACCCCTAGACACACAAGTTGATCCGTGTGATCATATTCTTAGCCGTGTGCGGTGCCCCCCTCCACCATAGTCCTCGATAATATTGTAGCGGTGCTTAGGCGAAGCCCTGCGACGGTAGTGCATCAAGATCGTCACCACACCGTCGTGCTGATGGAACTCTTCCCCGACACTTTGCTGGATCGGAGTCCGGGATCGTCATCGAGCTGAACGTGTGCTAGAACTCGGAGGTGCCGTAGTTTCGGTGCTTGATCGGTCGGGCCATGGAGACGTACGACTACATCAACCAAACGCTTCCATTGTCGATCTACAAGGGTACGTAGATCACACTCTCCCCTCTCGTTGCTATGCATCACCATGATCTTGCGTGTGCGTAGGAAATTTTTTGAAATTACTACGTTCCCGAACAGTGCCATCCGAGCCTAGGTTTTATGTGTTGATGTTATATGCACGAGTAGAACACAAGTGAGTTGTGGGTGATATAAGTCATACTGCTTACCAGCATGTCATACTTTGGTTCGGCGGTATTGTTGGACGAAGCGGCCCGGACCGACATTACGCGTACGCTTACGCGAGACCGGTTCTCCCGACGTGCTTTGCACAAAGGTGGCTAGCGGGTGACAGTTTCTCCAACTTTAGTTGAACCAAGTGTGGCTACGCCCGGTCCTTGCGAAGGTTAAAACAGCACCAACTTGACAGACTATCGTTGTGCTTTTGATGCGTAGGTAAGATTGGTTCTTGCTTAAGCCCGTAGCAGCCACGTAAAACTTGCAACAACAAAGTAGAGGACGTCTAACTTGTTTTTGCAGGGCATGTTGTGATGTGATATGGTCAAGACATGATGCTAAATTTTATTGTATGAGATGATCATGTTTTGTAACCGAGTTATTGGTAACTCGGAGGAGCCATATGGTTGTTGCTTTATTGTATGCAATGCAATCGCGCTGTAATGCTTTACTTTATCACTAAGCGGTAGCGATAGTCGTGGAAGCATAAGATTGGCGAGACGACAACGATGCTACGATGGAGATCAAGGTGTCGCGCCGATGACGATGGTGATCACGACGGTGCTTAAAAGATGGAGATCACAAGCACAAGATGATGATGGCCATATCATATCACTTATATTGATTGCATGTGATGTTTATCTTTTATGCATCTTATCTTGCTTAGATTGACGGTAGCATTATAAGATGATCTCTCACTAATTATCAAGAAGTGTTCTCCCTGAGTATGCACCGTTGCGAAAGTTCTTCGTGCTGAGACACCACGTGATGATCGGGTGTGATAGGCTCTACATTCAAATACAACGGGTGCAAAACAGTTGCACACGCGGAATACTCAGGTTATACTTGACGAGCCAAGCATATACAGATATGGCCTCAGAACACGGAGACCGAAAGGTCGAGCGTGAATCATATAGTAGATATGATCAACATAATGATGTTCACCAATGAAACTACTCCATCTCACGTGATGATCGGACATGGTTTAGTTGATTTGGATCACGTGATCACTTAGAGGATTAGAGGGATGTCTATCTAAGTGGGAGTTCTTAAGTAATATGATTAATTGAACTTAAATTTATCATGAACTTAGTCCTGGTAGTATTTTGCAAATTATGTTGTAGATCAATAGCTCGCGTTGTTGCTTTCCTGTGTTTATTTTGATATGTTCCGAGAGAAAATTGTGTTGAAAGATGTTAGTAGCAATGATGCGGATTGGATCCGTGATCTGAGATTTATCCTCATTGCTGCACAGAAGAATTATGTCCTTGATGCACCGCTAGGTGACGGGCCTATTGCAGGAGCAGATGCAGACGTTATGAACGTTTGGCTAGCTCAATATGATGACTACTTGATAGTTTAGTGCACCATGCTTAATGGCTTAGAATCGGGACTTCAAAGACGTTTTGAACGTCATGGAGCATATGAGATGTTCCAGGAGTTGAAGTTAATATTTCAAGAAAATACCCGAGTTGAGAGATATGAAGTCTCCAACAAGTTCTATAGCTAAAGATGGAGGAGAATCGCTCAACTAGTGAGCATGTGCCCAGATTGTCTGAGTACTACAATCGCTTGAATCAAGTGGGAGTTAATCTTCCAAATAAGATAGTGATTGACAGAATTCTCTAGTCACCATCACCAAGTTAGTAGAACTTCGTGATGAACTATGATATGCAAGGGATAACGGAAACGATTCCCAAGCTCTTCGTAATGCGGAAATTGACGAAGGTAGAAATCGAGAAAAACATCAAGTGTTGATGGTAGACAAGACCACTAGTTTCAAGAAAAGGGCAGAGGGAAGAAGGGGAACTTCAAGAAGAACAGCAAGCAAGTTGTTGCTCAAGTGAAGAAGCCCAAGTCTGGTCATAAGCCTGAGACTAAGTGTTTCTACTACAAAGGGACTGGTCACTGGAAGCGGAACTACCCCAAGTGATTGGCAGATAAGAAGGATGGCAAAGTGAACATAAGTATATTTGATATACATGTTATTGATGTGTACTTTACTAGTGTTTATAGCTACCCCTCAGTATTTGATACTAGTTCAGTTGCTAAGATTAGTAACTCGAAACAGGAGTTGCAAAATAAACAGAGACTAGTTAAGGGTGAAGTGACGATGTGTGTTGGAAGTGGTTCCAAGATTGATATGATCATCATCGCACACTCCCTATACTTTCGGGATTAGTGTTGAACCTGAATAAGTGTTATTTGGTGTTTGCGTTAAGCATGAATATGATTTGATCATGTTTATTGTAATACGGTTATTCATTTAAGTAAGAGAATAAATTGTTGTTCTGTTTACATGAATAAAACCTTATATGGTTACACACCCAATGAAAATAGTTCGTTGGATCTCGATCATAGTGATACACATAATCATAATATTGAAACCAAAAGATGCAAAGTTAATAATGATAGTGCAACTTATTTGTAGCATCGTCGTTTAGGTCATATTGGTGTAAAGCGCATGAAGAAACTCCATGCTGATGGGATCACTTGATTATGAATCACTTGATGATTGCGAACCATGCCTCATGGGCAAGATGACTAAGACTCCGTTCTCCGGAGCGAGGAACTGACTTATTGGAAATAATACATACTGATGTATGCGGTCCGATGAGTGTTAAGGCTCACGGCAAGTATCGTTATTTTCTAAACTTCACAGATGATTTGAGCAGATATGGGTATATCTGCTTGATGAAACATAAGTCTGAAACATTTGAAAAGTTCAAAGAATTTCAGAGTGAAGTGGAAAATCATCGTGACAAGAAAATAAAGTTTCTACGATCTGATCGCGGAGACAAATATTTGAGTTACGAGTTTGGTCTTCAATTAAAACAATGTGGAATAGTTTCACAAACTCATGCCACATGGAACACCACATCATAATGGTGTGTCCAAACGTCACAAACGTACTTTATTGGATATAGTGCAATCTATGATGTCTCTTACCGATCTACCACTATCGTTTTGGGGTTATGCATTAGAGACAGCTGCATTCACGTTAAAAGGGCACCATCTAAATCTGTTGAGACGACACCGTATGAACTGTGGTTTGGCAAGAAACCAAAGTTGTCGTTTCTTAAAGTTTGGGGTTGCAATGCTTATGTGAAAAAGTTTCATCCTGATAAACTCAAACCCAAATCGGAAAAGTGTGTCTTCATAGGATACCCAAAAAGTTACTGTTGGGTACACCTTCTATCACAGATCCAAAGGCAAGACATTCGTTGCTAAGAATGGATCCTTTCTAGAGAAAGAGGTTCTCTCGAAAGAAGTGAGTGGGAGGAAAGTAGAACTTGATAAGGTAATTGTACCTTCTCCCTTATTGGAAAGTAGTTCATCACAGAAATCTGTTCCTGTGACTACTACACCAATTAGTGAGGAAGCTAATGATGATGATCATGTAACTTCAGATCAAGTTACTACCGAATCTCGTAGGTAAACCAGAGTGAGATCCGCACCAGAGTGGTACAGTAATCCTGTTCTGGAGGCCATGCTACTTGACCATGACGAACCTACGAACTATGAAGAAGTGATGGTGAGCCTGGATTCCGCAAAATGGCTTGAGGCCATGAAATCTGAGATGGGATCCATGTATGAGAACAAAGTATGGACTTTGGTTGACTTGCCCGATGATCGACAAGCAATTGAGAATAAATGGATCTTCAAGAGGAAGACGAACGCTGATAGTAGTGTTACTATCTACAAAGCTAGAATTGTCGCAAAAGGTTTTCGACAAGTTCAAGGTGTTGACTATGATGAGAGTTTCTCACTCGTATCTATGCTTAAGTCTGTCCGAATCATGTTAGCAATTGCCGCATTTTATGAAATCTGGCAAATGGATAAACAAAACTGCATTCCTTAATAGATTTATTAAAGAAGAGTTGTATATGATACAACCAGAAGGTTTTGTCAATCCTAAAGGTGCTAACAAAATATGCAAGCTCCAGCGATCCATCTATGGACTAGTGCAAGCATCTCGGAGTTGGAATATACGCTTTGATAAGTTGATCAAAGCATATAGTTTTATACAGACTTGCGATGAAGCCTGTATTTACAAGAAAGTGAGTGGGAGCACTACAACATTTCTGATAAGTATATGTGAATGACATATTGTTGATCGTAAATAATGTAGAATTATTCTGCAAAGCATAAAGGAGTGTTTGAAAGGAATTTTCCAAAGAAAGACCTCGGTGAAGCTGCTGACATATTGAACATCAAGATCTATAGAGATAGATCAAGACGCTTGATAAGTTTTTTTCAATGAGTACATACCTTGACAAGATTTTGAAGTAGTTCAAAATAGAACAGTCAAAGAAAGAGTTCTTGTCTGTGTTACAAGGTGTGAAATTGAGTAAGACTCAAAACCCGACCACGACAGAAGATAGAAAGAGAATGAAAGTCATTCCCTATGCCTCAGCCATAGGTTCTATAAAGTATGCCATGCTATGTACCAGATCTATTGTATACCCTACACTGATTTTGGCAAGGTAGTACAATAGTGATCTAGGAGTAGATCACTGGACAGCGGTCAAAATTATCCTTAGTGGAATAAGGATATGTTTCTCGATTATGGAGGTGACAAAAAGGTTCGTCGTAAAGGGTTACGTCGATGCAAGTTTTGACACTAATCCAGATGACTCTAAGTCTCAATCTGGATACATATTGAAAGTGGGAGAAATTAGCTAGAGTAGCTCTGTGTAGAGCATTGTTGACATAGAAATTTGCAAAATACATACGGATCTGAATGTGGCAGACCCGTTGACTAAACTTCTCTCACAAGCAAAACATGATCACACCTTAGTACTCTTTGGGTGTTAATCGCATAGCGATGTGAACTAGATTACTGAATCTAGTAAACCCTTTGGGTGTTGGTCACATGAAGATGTGAACTAATCACATAAAGATGTGAACTATTAGTGTTAAATCACATGGTGATGTGAACTAGATTATTGGCTCTAGTGCAAGTGGGAGACTGAAGGAAATATGCCCTAGAGGCAATAATAAAGTTATTATTTATTTCCTTATATCATGATAAATGTTTATTATTCATGCTAGAATTGTATTAACCGGAAACATAATACATGTGTGAATACATAGACAAACAGAGTGTCACTAGTATGCCTCTACTTGACTAGCTCGTTAATCAAAGATGGTTATGTTTCCTAACCATGGACAAAGAGATGTTATTTGATTAACGGGATCACATCATTAGGTGAATGATCTGATTGACATGACCCATTCCATTAGCTTAGCACCCGATCGTTTAGTATGTTGATATTGCTTTCTTCATGACTTATACATGTTCCTATGACTATGAGATTATGCAACTCCCGTTTGCCGGAGGAACACTTTGTGTGCTACCAAACGTCACAACGTAACTGGGTGATTATAAAGGTGCTCTACAGGTGTCTCCAAAGGTACATGTTGGGTTGGCGTATTTCGAGATTAGGATTTGTCACTCCGATTGTCGGAGAGGTATCTCTGGGCCCTCTCGGTAATACACATCACATAAGCCTTGCAAGGATTGCAACTAATGAGTTAGTTGCGAGATGATGTATTACGGAACGAGTAAAGAGACTTGCCGGTAACGAGATTGAACTAGGTATTGAGATACCGACGATCGAATCTCGGGCAAGTAACATACCGATGACAAAGGGAACAACGTATGTTGTTATGCGGTCTGACCGATAAATATCTTCGTAGAATATGTAGGAGCCAATATGAGCATCCAGGTTCCGCTATTGGTTATTGACCGGAGACGTGTCTCGGTCATGTATACATTGTTCTCGAACCCGTAGGGTCCGCACGCTTAAGGTTTCGATGACAGTTATATTATGAGTTTATGAGTTTTGATGTACCGAAGTTAATTCGGAGTCCCGGATGTGATCACGGACATGGCGAGGAGTCTCGAAATGGTCGAGACATAAAGATTGATATATTGGACGGCTATATTCGGACACCGGAAGTGTTTCGGGTGATTTCGGAGAAAACCGGAGAGCCGGAGGGTTACCGGAACCCTACTGGGAGAAGTAATGGGCCTTATGGGCCTTAGTGGAGAGAGAGAGGGGCAGCCAGGGTGGGCCGTGCACCTCCTCCCCCCTGGTCCGAATTGGACTAGGAGAGGGGGGCGGCACCCCCCCCCTTTCCCTCTCCCTCCCCACTTCCTTCCCCCTCCTAGTAGGAGTCCTACTCCTACTAGGAGGAGGACTCCTCCTGGCGCGCCTATAGGGGCCGGCCAGCCTCCTCCCCTTGCTCCTTTATATACGGGGGCAGGGGGCACCCCTAGACACACAAGTTGATCCGTGTGATCATATTCTTAGCCGTGTGCGGTGCCCCCCTCCACCATAGTCTTCGATAATATTGTAGCGGTGCTTAGGCGAAGCCCTGCGATGGTAGTGCATCAAGATCGTCACCACGCCGTCATGCTGACGGAACTCTTCCCCGACACTTTGCTGGATCGGAGTCCGGGGATCGTCATCGAGTTGAACGTGTGCTAGAACTCGGAGGTGTCGTAGTTTCGGTGCTTGATCGGTCGGGCCGTGGAGACGTACGACTACATCAACCAAATGCTTCCATTGTCGATCTACAAGGGTACGTAGATCACACTCTCTCATCTCGTTGCTATACATCACCATGATCTTGCGTGTGCGTAGGAATTTTTTTGAAATTACTACGTTCCCCAACAAGTAGATATACTCATATCTGCTCAAATCATCTGTGAAGATCAGAGAATAATGATACCTGCCGCGAGCCTCAATATTCATCGGACCACATACATCAATATGTATGATTTCCAACAAATCTGTTGCTTGCTCCATTGTTCCGGAGAACGGAGTCTTAGTCATATTTCCCATGAGGCATGGTTCGCAAGCATCAACTGATTCATAATCAAGTGATTCCAAAAGCCCATCAGCATGGATTTTCTTCATGCGCTTTGCACCAATATGACCTAAATGGCAGTGCCACAAAGTTGCACTATCATTATTAACTTTGCATCTTTTGGTTTCAATATTATGAATGTGTATCACTACGATCGAGATCCAACAAACCATTTTCATTGGGTGTGTAACCATATATGTAAACAGAACAACAATTTATTCTCTTACTTAAATGAATAACTGTATTGCAATAAACATGATCAAATCAAATTCATGCTCAATACAAACACCAAATAACACTTATTTAGGTTCAACACTAATCCCGAAAGTATAGGGAGTGTGCGATGATGATCATATCAATCTTGGAACTACTTCCAACACACATCATCACTTCATCCTTAACTAGTCTCTGTTCATTCTGCAACTCCCGTTTCGAGTTACTCTTAGCAACTGAACCAGTATCAAATACCGAGGGGTTGCTACGAACACTAGTAAAATACACATCAATAATCTGTATATCAAATATACCTTTGTTCACTTTGCCATCCTTCTTATCCGCCAAATACTTGGGCAGTTCCGCTTCCAGTGACCAGTCCCTTTGCAGTAGAAGCACTTAGTCTCAGGCTTAGGACCAGACTTGGGCTTCTTCACTTGAGCAGCAACTTGCTTGCCGTTCTTCTTGAAGTTCTCCTTCTTCCCTTTGCCCTTTTCTTGAAACTAGTGGTCTTGTCTACCATCAACACTTGATATTTTTCTTGATTTCTATCTTCGTTGGTTTCAGCATTACGAAGAGCTTGGGAATCGTTTTCGTTATCCCTTGCATATCATAGTTCATCACGAAGTTCTACTAACTTGGTGATGGTGACTAGAGAATTCTGTCAATCACTATCTTATCTGGAAGATTAATTCCCACTTGATTCAAGCGATTGTAGTACCCAGACAATCTGAGTACATGCTCACTGCTTGAGCTATTCTCTTCCATCTTTTTAGCTATAGAACTTGTTGGAGACTTCATATCTCTCAACTCGGGTATTTGCTTGAAATATTAAATTCAACTCCTGGAACATCCATATGATCCATGACGTTCAAAACGTCTTTGAAGTCCCGATTCTAAGCTGTTAAGCATGGTGCACTAAACTATCAAGTAGTCATCATATTGAGCTAGCCAAACGTTCATGACGTCTGCATCTGCTCCCGCAATAGGTCTGTCACCTAGTGGTGCATTAAGGACATAATTCTTCTGTGCAGCAATGAGGATAAACCTCAGATCACGGATCCAATCCGCATCATTGCTAATAACATTTTTCAACTTAGTTTTCTCTAGGAACATATATAAAATGTAGGGAAGCAACAATGCGAGCTATTGATCTACAACATAGATATGCTAATACTACCAGGACTAAGTTCATGATAAATTAAAGTTCAATTAATCATATTATTTAAGAACTCCCACTTAGATAGACATCCCTCTAATCTTCTAAGTGATCACGTGATCCAAATCAACTAAACCATAACCGATCATCACGTGAAATGGAGTAGTTTCCAATGGTGAACATCACTATGTTGATCATATCTACTATATGATTCACGCTCGACCTTTCGGTCTCAGTGTTCCAAGGCCATATCTGCATATGCTAGGCTCGTCAAGTTTAACCTGAGTATTCTGCGTGTGCAAAAACTGGCTTGCACCCGTTGTAGATGGACGTAGAGCTTATCACACCCGATCATCACGTGGTGTCTAGGCACGACGAACTTTGGCAACGGTGCATACTTAGGGAGAACACTTTTATCTTGAAATTTAGTGAGAGATCATCTTATAAAGCTACCATCGAACTAAGCAAAATAAGATGTATAAAAGATAAACATCATATGCAATCATAATATGTGACATGATATGACCATGATCATCTTGCGCCTTTGATCTCCATCTCCAAAGTACTGTCATGCTCTCTATCGTCACCGACATGACACCATGATCTCCATCATCTTGATCTATATCAATGTGTCGTTGCATGGTCGTCTCGCCAACTATTGCTCTTGCAACTATTGCTATCGCATAGCGATAAAGTAAAGCAAATATTTGGCACTTGCATCTTATGCAATAAAGAGACAACCATAAGGCTTCTGCCAATTGCCGATAACTTCAACAAAACATGATCATCTCATACAACAACTTATATCTCATCACATCTTGACCATATCACATCACAACATGCCCTGCAAAAACAAGTTAGACGTCCTCTACTTTGTTGTTGCAAATTTTATGTGGCTGCTACGGGCTTAGCAAGAACCGTTCTTACCTACGCATCAAAACCACAACGATAGTTTGTCAAGTTAGTGTTGTTTTAACCTTCTCAAGGACCGGACGTAGCCACACTCGGTTCAACTAAAGTTGGAGAAACTGACACGCGCCAGCCACCTGTGTGCAAAGCACGTCGGTAGAACCAGTCTCGCGTAAGCGTACGCGTAATGTCGGTCCGGGCCGCTTCATCCAACAATACCGCTGAACCAAAGTGTGACATGCTGGTAAGCAGTATGACTTATATAGCCCACAACTCACTTGTGTTCTACGTGTGCATATTACATCAATGCATAAAACCTGGCTCGGATGCCACTGTTGGGGAACGTAGTAATTTCAAAAAAATTCCTACGCACACGCAAAATCATGGTGATGCATAGCAACGAGAGGAGAGAGTGTTGTCTATGTACCCTCGTAGACCGGAAGCGGAAGCGTTAGCACAACGTGGTTGATGTAGTCGTACGTCTTCACGGCCCGACCGATCAATCACCGAAACTACGACACCTCCGAGTTCTAGCACACGTTCAGCTCGATGACGATCCCCAGACTCCGATCCAGCAAAGTGTCGGGGAAGAGTTCCGTCAGCACGACGGCGTGGTGACGATCTTGATGTTCTATCGTCGCAGGGCTTTGCCTGAGCACCACTACAATATTATCGAGGATTATGGTGGAGGGGGCACCGCACACGGCTAAAAGAACGATCACGAAGATCAACTTGTGTGTCTATGGGGTGTCCCCTGGCCACGTATATAAAGGAGTGGAGGAGGGGAGGGGCCGGCCCTCTCTATGGCGCGCCCTAGGGGAGTCCTACTCCCACTGGGAGTAGGATTCCCCCTTTCCTAGTAGAACTAGGAGCCCTTCCAAGTAGTAGGAGTAGGAGGGAAGGAAAGGGAAGGGAAAAGAAGAAGGAAGGAAGGGGGCGTCCCCCTTCCCTAGTCCAATTCGGACCAGACCAAGGGGAGGGGTGCGGCCACCCTTGAGGCCCTTTTCCTTCTTTCCCGTATGGCCCAATAAGGCCCAATACGTATTCCCGTAACTCTCCGGTACTCCGAAAAATACCTGAATCACTCGGAACCTTTCCGATGTCCGAATATAGTCGTCCAATATATCGATCTTTACGTCTCGACTATTTCGAGACTCCTCGTCATGTCCCCGATCTCATCCGGGACTCCTAACTCCTTCGGTGCATCAAAACTCGTAAACTCATAATATAACTGTCATCAAAACCTTAAGCGTGCGGACCCTACGGGTTCGAGAACAATGTAGACATGACCGAGACACGTCTCCGGTCAATAACCAATAGCGGAACCTGGATGCTCATATTGGCTCCCACATATTCTACGAAGATCTTTATCGGTCAGACCGCATAACAACATACGTTGTTCCCTTTGTCATCGGTATGTTACTTGCCCGAGATTCGATCGTCGATATCTCAATACTTAGTTCAATCTTGTTACCGGCAAGTCTCTTTACTCGTTCTGTAATACATCATCTCACAACTAACTCATTAGTTGCAATGCTTGCAAGGCTTTAGGTGATGTGCATTACCGAGAGGGCCCAAAGATACCTCTCCGACAATCGGAGTGACAAATCCTAATCTCGAAATACGCCAACCCAACATGTACTTTTGGAGACACCTGTAGAGCACCTTTATAATCACCCAGTTACGTTGTGACGTTTGGTAGCACACAAAGTGTTCCTCCGGCAAATGGGAGTTGCATAATCTCATAGTCACAAGAACATGTATTAAGTCATGAAGAAAGCAATAGCAACATACTAAACGATCGGGTGCTAAGCTAATGAAATGAGTCATGTCAATCACATCATTCTTCTAATGATGGGATCTCGTTAATCAAATGACAACACATGTTTATGGTTAGGAAACATAATCATCTTCGATCAACGAGCTAGTCAAGTAGAGGCATACTAGTGACGTTTAGTTTGCCTATGTATTCACACAAGTATTATGTTTCCGGTTAATACAATTCTAGCATGAATAATAAACATTTATCATGATATAAGGAAATAAATAATAACTTTATTATTGCCTCTAGGGCATATTTCCTTCACGAGCATCTCTCCAGGAGCGGGGCGTAGGCGGGTGCGCGGCCTCACGCCCACGCCGTCGCCGTCGCCATCTTCATCTCCTCCACCACCTCCTCGCATGACTGCGGAGGAGGAGGCCCGACTCATGGCGCGTGTCATGGAGGACTCCATGAACACGCATGATGAGCGCCAATGGCCGGGCCTCGAGGAGACGATGGCCCTCTCTGCTGCCGGCGACGTCGCCATCTCCGAGGTGGAGATGGTGCTGAAGGAGGAGGTGGTGGAGGAGCCGTCGGTGGCCGCGTTCCACCCTGGCCTGGTGGCCAGGGGTGGAACTGGTCGTGCACCGTTGAGTAGATGGCGGCCGCCTTGGGGGGCATGAATTGGTGCCCCATGCCGTCGTGGTCGCCAGCACCAGCCACCCCTCGGGACGCCTCCCCTCGGGAGGTGGTGGTGCAGGCACCAGCCACCTCCCAGCCCGCCGTCCCCGTGCACCGCGGACCGACGGTCCACCTATGGACGCCGCCGGACTACGTCGACCTTGTCAGCAACGACAACGACACCGACGGCCAGTGAAGACGGCGACAGCCACGGCATCGACCGGCGCGGTAGGAGCGCGCGGATGGCGTTTTTTTATTTTCTTTTTATGTTAACTATTAAACTGGGCCGTTTAAGTGGATTATATGGAATTGGCCCGTTTCGTGGCCGTGACCTTCATATATGTTTTATTTTTTTAAGTGCGTTTATTTACTTTTTTAGACATTTTATTTAAGTTTTTTTAATCACGTCCATCCCGAACATAATTTAAGGTAAGGCCGTGCGTTGGACGCATCCATGACCCGACGGACAAACGCGGACATGGACGAACACATCATCGCCCCAGGGGACAAAATCCGGTCAAATCGAATGTCCGTTTAAGGTCGTGGGGTGGAGTTGGCCTCAGGATTCCTTGCACGCGACCTGTGTACATCAGGTCAGAACGTGGCGTCGTGAGCAGTGAGACCGGGGCCGGAGTCCTCGAGCAGCCACCCACAGCGGAGCGACGATCGGTTGTTACGAAGCGACGAATCGTTCCATGGATTCCGATGCGGATCTCCCAGCTCCCGGGCGCATGCGTGCGCGTGCCTGCCTCCGCGCCGGTAGCTCGGAGCAACGGCGACCAGGACCGTCTGCCGACCCACTCGGTCGTTTGCTGAGCCACACCGAGTCAACCACATGGGACGGGGGCCACTGGACTGAACCACGGCTCACTGTCTGTCATCTGATTGTCTCGTCGACCAAGTCGACTAGCGACTAGTCAAGGTGTAACTCGACCCGCTCATACGTCTGCATGATGTACTGTATGACGGTGTACTATATATGCTAGGACGTCAGGTGTTACACAGAGTGTAATCTTCAGAACAAAATCAGCCACGTCGCTCTCAAGGCAGCACCAAAATAATAGTAAGAGTTATATCTTACTATTATTCTTTGTTACACAACTCTCACGGCCTGATGGCCTGTAAGACAATAGGCTTTGGGGGAACCAGCACAACCCTCCAGGGGTGGCCTATCACATATATATATAATGAGGTGGTATACAACGTTACAATATACACATGTAAATACAGTCTAACACCCTCTCTCAATCTTAGTCACTTTCTAATGAATCTAGAAGGGTAAGATTGCGCCTGCAAGTCTCAAACTGTGGCAAAGGCAATGGCTTGGTGAAGATGTCAGCAAGTTGATTCTTGGAAGAAATAAACTTGATCTGTAGTTGCTTCTGAGAGACACGTTCACGCACAAAGTGATAGTCAACTTCAATGTGTTTCGTTCGGGCATGGAATACCGGATTTGCAGAAAGGTATGTAGCATCGATGTTATCACACCAAAGAACAGGAGGCTGTGATTGGGGTATACTTAACTCCTGAAGCAAGGACTGTACCCAGATGATCTCTGATGTGGCATTGGCCACAGCCTTATACTCAGCCTCAGTACTGCTACGCGAGACAGTAGCCTGTTTCCGAGCACTCCAGGCAATCAGGTTAGAGCCAAAGAAGACAGCATAACCCCCCGTGGATCGCCTGTCATCCGGATTGCCAGCCCAGTCTGCATCAGAATATGCTGAAAGACAACCAGAGTCAGACGGCCGAATATGCAAACCATGAGTCACCGTGAAACGAATATAGCGCAAAATCCGCTTAACAGCAGACCAATGAGTGTCACGGGGTGACTGCAGATACTGGCAGACTCGATTAACAGCATAGGAAATGTCTGATCGCGTGATCGTCAAGTACTGGAGCCCACCAACAATACTCTTGTACCCTGTCGCATCAAAAGAAGAAAGAAGCACACCATCAACAGCATTGAGCTTATCAGTGGTAGACATGGGTGTAGTCGTCGGTTTGCACTTAAGCATCCCAGCTCGCTGCAACAAATCCAGAGAGTACTTCTTCTGCGTCATAACAAGGCCAGCAGCACGAGAAGTAACCTCCACACCAAGAAAGTAATGAAGCTTCCCAAGGTCCTTGACCGCAAAATCAGCACCAAGTGAGCGAACAAGCGCAGTAGCAGCCGACTGAGAGGAGCTGTCCAAAATGATATCATCTACATAGACCAACAAGTACATAGTAACCTCAGGCCTTTGAAGAAGAAACAATGAGGAGTCAGCAGTTGATGATGCAAAACCATGAGCACGAAGAGCCATTGCAAGACGAGCATGCCAAGCACGAGGAGCCTGCTTCAGACCATAAATTGCCTTGGACAGACGACAGAGATGATCAGGGCGATCCGGATCAGAGAAACCCGGAGGCTGGCGCATGTAAACCTCCTCCGCCAGGACACCATGAAGAAAAGCATTTTGAACATCAAGCTGACGAAGAAACCAACCTCGAGTAACAGCCAGAGAGAGAAGAAGTCTGATGGTAGTAGACTTGACCACTGGACTGAAGGTGTCTTCATAGTCAAGTCCAAAACGCTGTCGAAAACCACGAGCAACCAGACGAGCCTTATAGCGCTCAATGGACCCATCAGAATGCCTCTTCACTTTGAAAACCCATTTGGAATCAATGACATTTACCCGTGATTGTGGAGGAACAAGAGTCCATGTCTGATTGCGAAGAAGCGCTTGATACTCCTGCTCCATGGCCTCTCTCCAATGAGGAATGCGCATAGCAGCTTGATACGTGCGTGGCTCAGAGGATGGATCTGCGAGAGCAGCAGACATGCACACCGCTAACCAAGCAACTGTGCCATCATGACGTTGCTTAGGCTGAAAAATGCCACTCCGACTGCGCGTATGTGGACGTAGAGCAGCAGGAGGAGCCGGCAGAGGCGAAGGTGACGGAGACGTGACGGTCGCCGGAGATGCAGGAATCACCTCAGGCGAGCTCGGGACAGACGACTCCGGGCTGCATGGCGAAGACTGGCCCGACGACAGGGGCTCAGAGGCCATGGGCGAACCGAGAGTGGGCGAGGCCAGCTCCGGTGACACCGGCCCAGACGGCCTTGGCGAGGCGAGAGCAGGCGAGGCCGGCCCTGGTGAGAAGGGCCCAGACACCCTGGGCGAGGCAGGGGCGGGCGAGGCCAGGCCTGGTGATGACTGCCCCGACGCCCTGGGCGAGACGGGGACCGAGGAGGCCGGCCCAGTCGGCGGGGTTGCAGGGCGCGACGATGGCGAAGGCAGCCCAGAAGCCATAGGCGACCGGGCCAGGACGTCGATCGGCCGTGCATGAGCACGGAAACCGAGGCCATGCAGGGGCGCCATGTGCTCCTCATGCACAACAGAAGGTGCCGAGGATGAAGGCGATGGCGACGAAGAGGAAGATGGCACTTCCAGAATCTCCAAACGAGCCCCACGACCAGTGCCTGCATCATGGTTAGGCAACAATAGAGGAGAATATGCAACATCATCAAATTGGTCAGAAGCAACAGAGGATGAATGCATGACAGGTGGCTCGGTAGTGGACACAGGGAGTTTGGCAAAGGGAAAAACATGCTCATCAAACACAACATCCCGAGAGATGTAGACACGATTAGTGGGCACATGAAGACATTTGTATCCTTTATGAAGAGAGCTATAACCAAGAAAAACACACTTCTTGGAACGAAACTCGAGCTTACGCTTGTTATATGGACGGAGATGGGGCCAGCAAGCACACCCAAACACCTTGAGAAAGGTGTAGTCCGGTTGTTCATTAAGGAGAACTTCAATGGGAGTCTTCATATTCAAAACACGAGTGGGAGTACGATTGATGAGAAAACATGCAGTGGTGAAAGCATCACTCCAAAAACGAAACGGAACAGATGCATGGGCCAAAAGAGTCAGACCAGCTTCAACAATGTGACGATGCTTACGTTCTACTGAATCATTCTGCTGATGTGTATGTGGACATGCTAAACGGTGAGTGATCCCAAGCAACTGAAAGAAGGAGTTGAGGTTGCGATACTCGCCACCCCAGTGCGACTGAACATGAACAATTTTGTGCTTGAGAAGGCGTTCAACATGTTTTTGGAACTGAACAAAAATGTCAAACACATCAGATTTACGTTTGATAAGATAAAGCGAGGTAAAGCGGCTGTAAGCATCAACAAAACTGATATAGTAATTATGACCACTAACAGAAGTCTGAGCAGGACCCCATACATCTGAAAACACAAGTTCTAAAGGATGTTTCACCTCACGACTGGACTCCGAAAAAGGAAGTTGATGACTCTTCCCCTGCTGACAAGCATCACACACTGCTACATCTTTATTACTAGACACACTAGGAAGCTCATGACGACGCAAAACATGCCGGCCAATAGGTGTGGCCGGGTGACCAAGACGAGCATGCCACTGTGACGGAGATACCGAACTCCACTGAAGACGCGAGCGACGCCAGGATGCTCCAGACGATAGAGACCTTGGCAGAGCCGCCCACTAAGAAGAATGTCCCTCGTGCCCCGATCCTTAATAAAAAGATCAAAAGGATGAAATTCACAAAGCACATTATTATCACGAGTGAGTTTAGGAACTGAAAGAAGATTACGTGTCACAGATGGAACTCGAAGAACATTGCGAAGTTGAAGACTCCTATTGGCATGTCTAGTGAGAAGTGATGCTTGACCAATATGAGAGATGTGCATACCTGCTCCATTGGCGGTGTGGATCTTGTCGGAGCCATGGTAGGGTTCGCGAGTGTGAAGCTTCCCCATCTCACTGGTCAGGTGCTCTGTCGCCCCAGAGTCCATGTACCAGTGGGGATCAATGGAGTAGGATTGAGTGTGTCCCTGTGGCTTCTGCGGCGGCGGACGATCAGCCATGGCGACCTGACGAGCAAAGTTGCGTGTATCCTTCCCGTCATTGCCGAGACCAAGAAAACCCCGCTGGAAGCGCTTGTGACACTTCGAGGCACAGTGCCCATCGCGACCACAAAGCTGGCACACACGTGGACCGCCAGCCCATGGTAGCGTCGCAGTAGGAGGAGGGGCCGAGGCGGGTGGTGGTGACTGCCCCGAAGGAGCCCTGGATGAAGCAGAGGAGCGACCACCCTTGGTGGCGGTGTTTGCCGAGAGGGCGCCGTTGCCCCTGGATCGGCGCGTCTCGACTCGTTGCTCAGTAAGCAGGAGGCGTGAAAAGACCTCGTGTGCTGGCATGGGCGTGGAGTTGCCCCTCTCATTGATGATCTCGACTAGGGCGTCATACTCCTCATCAAGACCATTGACAATAAACGAGTTGAACTCGGAGTCGGTGAGGGGCTGTCCAATGGAGGCCAGCGTGTCGGCGAGACTCTTGACTTTGTTGTAGAACTCAGTGGCGGTGGAGTCAAGCTTCTGACACTCCCCAAGTTAGCGACGGAGCCCAGATACACGAGCCTGCGACTGTGCCGCAAACGAGCGCTCAAGAATAGTCCATGCCTCGTGGGACGTCTTGGTGAAGACAACAAGCCCAGCAACGGCCGGAGAGAGCGACCCCTGGATGGAGGAGAGGTTCGCCTGAGCCTGCCCTGTCCAGACACGGTGAGCCGGATTATAGACCGGACCGTGCACGCTGTCAACCAGCGCAGGAGGGCAAGGGAGAGAGCCGTCGACATAGCCAAGCAGATAGTGACTCCCAAGAAGCGGAAGAACCTGCGCGCGCCAGAAGATGTAATTGTCCGACGACAACTTGATGGTGATGAGATGGCCGAAGTGAAACGGCGGCGGCGGCTGCGATCCCATCGAGGAGACTGGCTGAGGTGAGACCACCGTGGAGACAGTCAGAGGGGCAGCCGGCGCGGTGACAGAGGGCGTGATGGCCGCGGTTGACGCCGCGAAGCCTGCCAGCGCGACGTCCTCCGCCACCAGCGGCGCAGTGGCCGAGGGCGCGACAGCCGCGGTTGACGGGGCGGCGGCGGTGTGGGCCACAAGCGCCTGCCCGGGCGAAGTAGCAGCCGGCGGGAGCGCGAAGAGGGAGCCGACGCTCCGTGTCCCGATCGGCGCCTGAAGGGAGGCGGCATCCAGCGGCCTCGAGAGAAGTGCCGCGAGGGAGGCCGGCAGAAAACCGGTGGCGGTGGAGCCGGACGCAGCGGCGGACGTCATAGCAGTCGGGCGACGGCGACGGCGGGCGCGGCGGCGGCGGCGGTGGCGGCGGCGGCGGTTTAGGGTTTTTAGGCGGAAGCGGACGTAACCTAGCGTGATACCATGTAAGACAATAGGCTTTGGGGGGAACCAGCACAACCCTCTAGGGATGGCCTATCACATATATATATAATGAGGTGGTATACAACGTTATAATATACACATGTAAATACAGTCTAACATGGCCCTATCGCAAGCGCTTACTTGCCACCACGTCCAAGGCAACAAAGATTATTATCCAGTCGAAACAATTCGTACTACGCTCGTAGAACGAGCAAGCATCTCATTGCTTGCATCCCAAACAAAGCATTCCGGACGACGGACCCATCCACCAAGACTACACTTTCCGGAAGCCAAATTAAGTAGCACGAGTGTCGCAGCTTAATCAAGTTTGGTCAGCATCTTTTCTCCAGTAACAAACAACACGTCCCCATTCAGCCCCGCCTACTCTGACCTCCTCACATGGCACGGGCCCGTCCATCGCCGAGCGTTGACACCCGGGAAGACATGCACAGTCTTAAATAATGTCTGCCTTTCCAATTCCTTTTTCATTGTTTGGTAGCGGACTTGATTGGACTCCACCTATCCTCCTCGAGCATGAATTGGGTTTCAATTGACCTCTCTGCCTTGCAAAACATGGCAATGTTTCCATGGGCAATATAGAAAGCTCGATGATGATGATGATAAATATTACAGATAACCAAATGGATGTTGATTAAGGTCGAGAATAATCCGGAGGAATGCGTGGATGAATTAAGAAAGCCTTGTCTCCACACCCTCCAACCCCCATCCATCTCGAAAAGAAGAGGCAGGGACAACAACATCTGGGAGGAATCACGCAATGCAAAAGGTCAGGTTCCCACGGGAGGCCCTACAAGGAAAGGAAAGGTAGAGAGACAGCAGTACCGCACGCATTATCTTTGGCAGGCATGGCCTCCGTCAGTCAGTCACACCTCTCGCCATTTTAAAAAAATGGGAGGGGTTCATGTTCAGATCGGTAGATCGGTCGAGCGACAGGAAAATGGGAGAAATCCATGCTCAGATCCGTCGATGAACAGCACGGATCGAAACCACTGCCCAGTGGCAAGCGGTGTAGAGAACACGGATTGATTGGTCCTACTGTAGGCGAGCAAGAATTTACAAATGGCCAATGCGACACATACATTGTCAAAGATCCAACGCAACGCATGGTGTGGCCTACACCAGCATAGTACATCGGCCAACGAAGCAACCAGTGGATCGAGAGCAGAAAGATGGTTTTATTTACAGGTGGAAACAACACGCATGAGGACATGAGGCCGGTCCTGCCTAAAACAATAATATAGTACCTGTCACTCATGTCCGCGACTGCAAGTACGGAGAGAACAAAGGATTGCTCTGGCTTGCAAGCAACGTCCGACCAACCAACCAGCTCCTCGTTTGTCCGGCAGCACACGAGCCGACGAGCGAGCCCGCAAACTCCATGGCACGAGCTCGGAGCATGCACTCGAGGACGACGACATTTGAACAAGCTCATTGCACTTTCATCGACAATCACAGTTCCAAAACGAAGGAGGGGATTCATCCTCTCGTGGCAGTGGCAGTGGCACCAATGTCTAACGCTAATTGAGCAAGCGTGTTTTTTTACATACAAATGGTGGCGGCGATGGAAGGATTGGCTCAGAACTCGGCGGTGTTGCCGCACGACGAGGCCCCGACCTCGCGCTGCCGCCGCCGGAACGACATGAGCCCGTCGGACACGATGCTGCCGCCGCAGTCGTCCCCGTCGCCGCACTCCAGGCTGCTGCCGGTCAGGTCCGCCTCCTCGTCCAGGTCGCCCCGCATGGCGCGCAGCGTCTTCCTCGCCATCTCGCGCCGGACGCCCCCCGGGGTCCCCTCCTCGGCCACGCGGCGGAGCGCCCTGTCCGCGCCGGCCGCGCGCGCCAGGCCGCGGAACCGGAGGCTGCCGCGGCTCAGCGCGTAGATCGCCGCCACGCAGCACTCCTCCAGCTCCGCGAGCGCGGCGCGGGTGGCGTCGTCGTGGGCGGAGAGGAGGATGCCGGACACGGCCGCCACGGCGCCCGCGTCCATCAGCGAGGCGCGGCCCTCCGAGCAGGCGCCCACGTTGCAGATCACCATGAGAGCCAGCCTGCGGATGGGCGTCGGCTCGACGGCGCTGGACGCCACGGTGAGGAGGGCCTTGGATGCCCCCGGGAAGCGGGCCACCTTGGACTGGTTGACGGCGGCGAGCGAGAGGTGGTAGATCGCCATCCCGGCGTCGCGGCGCGCGCGCGGGTGGTGGGCGGGCGAGGTGAGGAGGTCCAGCAGGGGAGGCACCGCGCCCAGCACGCCGATGGCGGCGCGGTTCTCCTCGTTGAGCGCCAGGCCGAAGAGCGCGCCGGCCGCGTGCTCGCGCGCCTCCGGCGCCGAGCCGCTCGAGCGGAGCACCTCGACGAGCGCCGGCACGGCGCCCGCGCGCACGATGCGTACCTTGTTCGCCGGCTCAAGGGAGAGGTTGACCAGCGCCGCCGTCGCGTCGACCCGCGCGGAGGCGTGCCGCGGGATTAGCAGCACACGCCGGAGCGCCGCGAGCAGCCGCGGCGTGCAGAGCGCGAGCCGACGCTCCGCGCTCCCCCGGGTGGCGTCCCGGAGGAGGGCACAAGCGGCCGCCACTTCTACATCTTCGTCCGCGTCCATTACCGTCGCCACCACCTCATCCTCCAACGGGTCAACCGGCAACTCCACCTCCTTGACTGGCTTCACGGCCGCATCCTCCTCCGCGGGTGTGATCTCCGAGGACGACGTGGACGTCGACGTCGACGCGGCGGACGCCGGGGAGGAGTAGGAGGAATTGGACGAGCTCGCCATCGCCGCCCTTCTAGTCCTAACAGACTTGGCCTCGGCCGCGGCTGCCGCGGCCGGAGGCATCGCGCGGAGCACGGCGTCCCGGGCAGCTTCTTTGGACGGCGGCCTTGGCGCCGCGCGGCCGGAGCGTGCGCACCAGGAGCCGATGGCGGCCTTGAGGGCCGAGTTTGGAATCATCGCATCAGAGCCCGAGCCCGCGCCGGGGGGCAAGAAGGAGAGTTCGGCGCAGGCCTGGAGGCAGGCGCGCTCGTACGTCTGGCCGGAGGGCAGGATGACCGGGTCGGCCATGAGCGCGCCGGAGAGCGGGCACACGAACTCCGGCGGCGCGGCCTCCTCCTCCCACTTCCGGTCCGGCTCCGGGTAGGCGGCGGCCGCGGAGCGCGCGGGCGAGTAAGGGGCCGGCGGCAGGGACTTGGAGGAGGGGGAGGAGGGCGCGCTGCGTTGGAAGGGGAACCTCCAGCGCCGCGGACGCGCGGCACCCATGAAACGGGCGGCGCGGCGGCACTATTTAGCGGCGGCGGCGGGGGCGGGGCGGCAGGGGGGAGCTGCTTTTGCGGCCGGGGCGGGCATTTCCCGGGTTTGTTTAGAGAGAATTTTGTGGGTTGCTTTTGGGGTTTGGGTGCTTTGTGGCTTGGCCGGGAGTGAGTGAGGTGGTGTGGATGGTCGTGGTTTTATGCGCCGGGAGAGAGAGAGGGAGGGAGGGAGACGGGACGGGAAACCTTAGCCTGGAAGGGATCGCGCGCGCGTTCGCTCCATATGGGTGCGTGCGCGCGCTGATTGGAGTGGCTCGTGTGATTGCTCGCCTGGGGCATACGGTTGCGGCCGGCGTCCTCGTATACGTTGCGGGTGAGCTCAGAAATCTGGCGAGTCCACTCGTCGAGGGCGTCGTCTTTCCAACTGCTCGAAGGAAGTCAAAACACCGAAGATAGTATTACTTGGAAGAGTGTCGTACTTGGTCAAAACTGTGCTTAATTTCGTTCCAAAGCAAACTTAACCAACAACAACAAAAAAATTACAACCTCAAACAAAAAATTTGCAAACATTCTCAACGCCCAATGCCTGCATCAAAACGCAGCTAAACGTCCGGGCCACATGGACCGGTCAAACGACGCGCATCAAACGTCGATGGACCGGTCCGCACGTCCAAACTCCCATAAGACGGGCATGAATGGAGGTTTGTGTGCACTCCATTCGGACCTCCGGCACACAGGCGTCTTGTTGCCCGTACCAAAGTCGAAAACCCTGTCGAGAGCCTTGCATTTGTCACTCCGTTCATTTGGCCTTACTTTTATGTCCACGTAGTCAGATACCAACGTTGCCGTTGCACCACCTACTCCGCCGCTCCACCCCATCGCCAAGCCGGCTTGCCTATGCCTCCCTTCACCCTTCGCCCCTGCACATTGCCGTCCATGGCGGACATCACGCAGACAAGTGTTCGAACAAATGGCATAGCCAAATTTCCGACTGCGATCGACAAGGTCAAGCTCACTCTGATAGGAGAGTGACGACAGTGACATGTCGGCGACAGTAGTGGTCGTTCAATGATCTCAGAATATCGACAAGGTCAAGATCCTTTGTAATTCCGGTGAATTTGTATACTAGATTTGATCAATTTCACAAGGAAAAAACGACTAAAGCCCCCAACATGACTGCTGCACGAGCCATCCTTGGCTAAAGCGTACAAGCATCAGCAGCATCACCATCGTACAAGCTACGTACAGCAATTTTGTTGGCGTCCATGCATCGACCACGGCGAAGGCCCGCGCAAACATCTCAACTCCCATCTGCGACTTCCCGCTGCCCGCCCCCGCCCCCGCAGAAACGAAGCGAGAATTCGTCGCAGGGCTAGAGCCCGGAGGAGAATCGACCCGACGTGTGAAAGGGAGAGCCGAGTCAAGGCAGCGGCTAGCGACTTGGCGCATAGCGTCAGCGAATCTCGCGCATCAGTAACTACTGAGGTCAGGGTGCTGTCGCCCGGCCCAACCTGTTTTCTCAGACCTGTCTGCTGCTGCTAAACGCGCAGTAGCGATTTGTTTGCATCTGTAATGTGGCTGGACGGGACCGGGTGATTTTTGTTTCTTTGTTTCCTTTCGTCGATGAACAACAGTCCCACTCTGGTCCAGTGTGATTTCTTTGTCTACAACGGGACAACTTCATTTTGGAAGGGGGAAAAAGTACGTAGTACTGTACTCATCAAAGATCTGCCACGTCTCTTTTCTTGAATCATTAACCTACAAAAATCGTTCTACGGTACATTTTGTCTAAATCTCAGGTGCCTGAATTTTTATGATGCGCCAGTCACTTTCTGCTTTGCACGAGGCCGGAGGCAAGGACTGTATGATGTGGGAATTACGTATTGTATTTCTCGAGTGCAAAACGCACGTATATATGATGTATAGGAGTAGGCCACGACCTCAACTATACAAGGTAAATAGGAAGTGAGCCCAATACACAAATATGCACAACACATGTACTCAACACCCCCCCTCCCCCCGGCAGTCAAAGCGGCACCGCGGCTCACGCAAAGCCTGGACCGGAACTCCTCAAATGATGCCATAGGCAAACCCTTGGTCATGATATCTATAAATTGTTGGGAAGTAGGGACGTGTAAAACACGAATATGGCCAAGGGCCACATGTTCCCGAACAAAATGAATATCCAACTCAATATGCTTGGTCCGTCAATGATGCATCGGATTAGCGGAGAGGTAGAGCGCTGAGACGTTGTCGCGGTAGACTATCGTGGCACTTGGCGACAGCGTTGGCCACCGCACGATACTCAGCCTCAGCACTGAAACGAGAGACCGTAGGCTGCGCTTGGACGACCACGAGATAAATGAGGATCCAAGGTAAACACAATAGCCCGAGCTGGAGCGACGAGTGTGAGGGCAGCCCGCCAATCTGCATCGGAGTAGGCGGTGAGAGCGGTGTCGGCGGAGGCATGAAGCGTGACGCCAAGATCCATAGTGCCACAAACATAGCGGAGAATCCGCTTGACAGCAGCCCAGTGAACGTCTCGAGGAGCATGCATATGAAGACACACCTGCTGCACGACATACTGGATCTTCAGTCGAGTCGAAGTGAGGTACTGAAGAGCACCAACAATTGACCGGTAGAAAGCAGCATCCGAAGCAGGAGAACCATCCGTGCCAGAAAGCTTGGCCTTCGTATCAACAGGCGTAGCAGCGGGCTTGCAGTTAAGCATGCCGGCGCGCTCCAGGAGCTCGTGAGCGTACTTCTGCTGATGAAGGAAGAAGCCATCCGGACGGCGCACCACCTCAACACCGAGGAAGTAGTGCAAAGGACCCAAGTCCTTGATGGCGAACTCAACGCGAAGACGAGCCGTGAGCTGATTGAGGAGGTCGACTGTATATGCCGTCACGATGATGTCGTCGACATAGAGCAGCGAGTAGGCCGTGTTAGAGCCCCGATGATAGACGAAAAGCGAGGTGTACGAGCGGGTGGAGCGGAACCCAAGCTGGTGAAGAAACGCCGCGATGCGTTGGTACCAAGCGCGCAGAGCCTGCTTCAGTTCGTACAAGGATCAAGAAAGCAGGCACACGTGGTCGGGAAGTGCCGGGTCAACAAACCCGGTGGGATGCTGGCAGAAGACCTGCTCCTCGAGATGACCATGGAGGAAGGCGTTGGAGACGTCCATCTGGTGCACCGGCCAAGCACGGGAGACAACAAGGTGGAGAACCGTGCGTATCGTGTCGGGCTTGACGATCGGAGCGAAGGTGTTGGTGAAGTCGATGCCAGCATGCTGTCGGAAGCCACGAACGACC